>NW_025945234.1:0-23289 GCF_000764305.2 Hyalella azteca | reverse complement strand
AAAAAATATAACTCAGTACTCACTGCAGTGAGTGACAGAGAGCGCATTTTCTCGTCGACGAAAACGTGAAGTCACGGACGGACAGACGGACATGGCAAGCACAATAGTGAATTTTTTCCATAAATGAGAAAATGCGCTAAAAACTTGCAAGGTGCAAAAAATTTAAGCATGTCTGACTCTTGAAAAGCGAATGAGAACATTGGAGAGAAATTCAACATTCTGGTTTAACACAAGACTTAATTAGCGTGCAAATTTATCAACAGTTTGAAGTGGATTTTGTAGCGCTAGGGTGTCTAGTTTAGACGGTGTGACCTTTCGATTCTATTACAGTATAAAATAAATTCCCATTGATAAATGATCAAAATATTTGAGTGGACGTTATTTTTGTGGTGTAATGTTGATAAGAATTTTTTTGATTTATATGTTAAATTTGCTCACAACTTCCATTCATCAGCAAACACGAATAGTTTCACCCAGTTGAAATTTATTTATTTATTTATTTGTGTTGATATGAGAATCCCTCATGATGCTAGAATTACGTTGTAGAGGTTTGACACGCAGGTGTTCTCTGGACGAATCTGCCGCGAGGTCACGAGCGGGCTGAGCGCTTTTAGGCTGGCTATTTGGTTCGTTGGCTTCCGTGGATGAGGTGGGAGGGCCTTTTCTGGTGTGGCGTCAGCTTCTGAGATCCAACCGTGTTTTTCTCAGGCGATTGTTCAAGGGTGTGTACCGTGGACGTGCACCGTTGGAAGAAGACGACTGCCTCCAGTGTTTACCTGACGTAGGAGCCGACTTGACCAGTCTGCTCCTTGGTTTCCCGTGCGTTCTGCATAGCCGAGCCGCGTTGGGCGCCTACCGTCGTACCTTATTGGAGCGCCTAATGACGAGTTAACTAGAGTCTTGAAGTTCCTCGTGGAGGCGTGAGCACCCTTGGCTTGCCTGGGTCGAGCCATCGTGTTCCAGGCCCGGTGTCTGTGCCGCTTGGGGTCGCCCGTTAATGTATGAGGGCTTCCCCTGAAAGATATACGCGGCACTCGTGAAGTTGGCGCGTCTAGTGTTCCGTTTTTGGTAAAGGTCAACAGGTTTTAGGATTGTCGCGGATCGACTATTTGAATATATGTTTTCTTTAGCTTCAAGTAGCCAATGAAGTAGGTAGTTAGTAATTATATTTGTGTCTAAGTTTCTTGTCTAGATTGAATAAAAGTTCGGGTTGAATTTTATTCTTGTGCCTTAGTAGGTTGTATTGTATGCGTTCTCCCTCGTACCAGTAGCGTCTCCTGCCCGGGGACATTGAGCGTTTAGGCAGCTTTGTTATATTTATTAATAGTTACCCGCTCTCCCGTAACAACGTGTGCAAAACAACAATTATAACAGCGAATCTTACATTAAATATTCTACAGTGAAATGATATAATTGAGTAAAGTTTGATAATGCGTGGCCGTTTTGTGTGTGCGATCCGACGCACCCGACTGATGTGCTCCGTTCTTCTGGCGGGCTTTTTTCTGTTGTGTTCACTGCAGCTCCTCAAAGATGAAAAAACTCAAGTAATAATATTAATAATGAATGTTTATTGGTTAAAGTATCAATTTACAGAAATTTATAGAGGAGAAAAACAAAAATTGTTAACTGAAAGTTTGTTGCTGAAATTTGTGGAAGCTTTTGACTACCACCATGTTATCATTCTGAAATAACTTTGTCAATAATTCAATTAATTACTCATAATTCCTAATAATGATATTAACTGTATCTCGTTGTTCATAACAATTTAACGAATATTAATAAATATAGGACGAAAAAAATTTAAGTAATTGCGATGGTAATGAAAATTTGGTAGATTTCAATTTAGACTAAGTTGTTAAAAAAAATTTATTCCTGTCCATGAATGCTTGCAGGCTGGCAGCTCTAAGTCCTCGTCTCCAGATGACGTGTCATCGGCCCACGGGTCCCAAGCCTCGTCATGCGTAGAGGCGGCGTCCGGTCCGGAGTTTCTGAACGCCTCGTATCTTCGGTCGCGAGCGGACGACGTGTGGAGACGATGTCGTAGTCGTCCGCCTCCTCAGCCTGAACTCTCTGGCAATCCCTGGATATCTTAGCAATCTGGTCATCCAGTTCTATGGAGACCACGAGACACAGGCAGGCCTTGTAAATCCTCTGTGTCTGGCAATTTCTGAATATCTTGGCAATCTGGTCTTCAAGTTCGAGTGACCAAATGACAGACACAGGCAGGCCTTGTAAATCCTCGGTGTCTGGCAATTCCTGGCTATCTAGGAAATCTGGTCTTCAAGTTCTATTGACCAAATGACAGACACAGGCAGGCCTTGTAAATCCTCTGTGTCTGGTAATTCCTGGATATCTTGGTAATCTGGTCTTCAAGTTCTAGTGACCAAATGACAGGCGCAGGCCTTGTAAGTTCACTGTTTCTAACTAATGCTGGATATCTATAGGCATTCTGATCATAAAGTTCTAAGAGTGACCAATTTGACACATTCAGGCCTTGTAAGTCCACTGTTCCTAGCTAATGCTGGATGGGCAATCTGGTCATAACGTTCTATTGATCAATTGACACATACAGGCCTTAATTGTAAGTCCACAATGCTTGGCTATTGCTGCTTTTCTAGGTAATTCTAATTTCCATATCTAGTCACTAAGGAGAAATACAACGCTGCAGGAGTATCGTGTAAAATAAATTTTAACTAGTAACTTCGTTTTACACATTCTATTTACGTTATACAATAAAGCAGGTTCAATTGTATGCACATAATAAAGGAAAGTACAGTAAGGAAATGCGATAAATAGTTTAACTAAATAGTTTAAATAGTTTTTAAGGAAATGCGATAAATAGTTTAACCAGACTTGCAAGTTCGAACAGCTCTTGATTGGTTAAATTCAATCAATAATTATTAATTCAATTCAAGGATTAAGTTTAGTCAATAATTCCACACCATTCTAATCGCACAAATCTTTATTCATAAGTATTGAGCACCGAAATTACAGATTTGATTAACCATCGCATTTCTGGTCCGTTGGATTATTTGGGTCTGAGATCAAATAAAAATGAGATACAGGAGACATTAATCCATTGAAGAAATGAATAAATGTGATTAAATTACTTGTCCTGATGCACACAGCTTTAAAAATAAATCTCAACGAAAGGCAGGTTTATTCTTTCTTCGATAAAGGTTCTTTCATTTTTCATTGCCACGATAAACAAATTAACGTTACACGTTCTAACGACAGAGGATACCTTTTCTTGTTAAACTGAAAATATTTGTATTCCTTTACCTCAAGTCTTTATGCCGACCCCGGCGTTTTAGGTAAAACCAAAATAAAATAGTTTATGCGACCGTTCCTTCACCACTTAAAAATATATACATCGTATTACCTAACATATTCATCCCGCACAGATGGGAAGCGCTTATTATTTAATCGCCAGCTCATTACTTATCATAACTGCAGGTGTAACCGAGTGACCACTTCTATCACATTATGCAATTATTCACAAATTACGGCACAAGGTAAACTCTTTAAAGCCCAAGGTGCACTCTGTAAAGCCCAATGCACACTCTTTAATTGCCCAAGGTGCACTCCGTAAAGCCCAATTATAAGGCACACTCCTTAAGGCTCAAGGTGCACTCTTTAAAGCCCTTAAGGCGTACTCCTTAAGGTTCAAGGTGCACTCTTTAAAGCCTAAGGGCGAACTCCTTAAGGCTCAAGGTGCACTCTTTAAAGCCCAAGGTGCACTCCTTAAGGTTCAAGGTACACTTTTTAAAGCCTGCAGGGCGCACTCCTTAAGGCTCTAGCTGCACTCTTTAAAGCCCAGGGCGCACTCCTAAAGGCTCAAGGTGCACTCTTTTCTCGAATATCATCGATTGAAGGAATATTTCTGAGTATTTGAGTTTAACGACATCGAAGTATAGAGGCGTAGCATTGATAAGTTACAACGGCGTAGTAATGATTAGTTCCAGCTTCTATGGACGCTACGTGTATTTAGGCCGCTACGTGCGCTTAGGCTGCCACGTGCACTTAAGCCGCTACGTATACTTGAGGGAGTTCTGATAGTAAAGCCCGGTGGTGTAAAGACAAACCTCAAAGTGAATTATTGTAAGCTCTATCCAATGATGATTTTTATTCATTGTATATCAGCAATAACACAATAATGAAAACAATTTTTCACGCTGTTACTTTTTTAAATTGTTACGTTTTTAAATACGTAACACAATAGATAGAAAATTTGACGCAACTGAGTGGTAGCTTATTGAAAAGCAATGCATAGAATCAATATTTTTCATTCGGTGCTCAATAAAGGACGCAATTGCGTAACTCCATATTAACTATGTGTTATTCATCATTTTTTCATACGCAGGTAAGATATTCGACTGAAAATAAACGTTACCAATGACGCTTGCCTAGGAATTGCATTGATCTAAAAACCGCACAATACCACATGTTTGGTGCGTGGTATTTCTACCACATATTTGGTGGTGTTACTTTCACATTCAATACCATAAACTTGGTGCGTGGTGTGCATGGTATTCCTACCAGATGTTTGGACCCGATCAAGAACGAAGGCCAAAATATTTGAAGGCAGCGTTTAAATTAACAAAAATTCAAGAAATTTGTGTGCGCCGGCATTGACGGCGCGACAGGCGCCTAGTTCATCGAACAGGTCCAAATTTATGGGACGTAAATCCACGGCGAGTTTAAATGGGCACCGAATAGATAACATTCCGTACGATTAGCGTTACTACTTGCAACTTTAAGTACGTTTTTACTTCATCAAATGACGCTTGAAAATATCAAACAAGGTTCAACAGTTTCCGATAAAGTGGAAGCATTTTAATAGGGCTATACAATTTATACCATTGTTCAAGCATGATTTGACCTCTCACGGTAAGTTGGAACACAGTTCAACCATTAACAATATATTGTAAGCATTTCAACAATTGTCCAACCATGATTTATTCCTTCCTGTTAAGTTAAATTGTTGATAATTTAAATAGATCATGCTTTCTTTGTTCGTTTATAATTTCACGATATTTATAATAGCGGTTACGTACATAAGATGCAAATGATAATTAAATAAACGAGATGCAAATAAATATGAAATAAATTTGATGCAAGTAAATAAGAATTGAATGAATATTGAGAAATGTTGAACATTTTTGATAACGACATTGATAGATGAAAGAGGATTGATATGAAGCACGCGGGAACTATCGAGCGCGGTTGTTATGAATCAAGAATGAAATATGAAATAAAACCTATATATCGATCAAAACTACAATGAACCAAAATAAATATAGATCAATATTACTATGGCCCAAAACAAATAGCGACCAAAATTACTTTGAAGCAAAACAAATATCGATCAAGATTACAATGGACCAAAACAAATATCGATCATGATTACAATGAACCAAAACAAATATCTATCAAAAGTACAATATGAACCAAAACACATATTGATCAAACCTACATTGAACCAAAATAATATTGATAAAGCTAGATTATCAGTTTAATACGAAAAAAATTAGCGATCAAGATTGCGATGAAGAGAAGTAAAAGCAACTCATTGTAAGCTCCTATATGGAAAGAAGAAAAATAGAATAGTTGACGTAAATAGTTTGTGCTAGTCGATCGTTGTTGTAGCATATAGGATTGAACTCTCACTCAAGTCTGTCTATTTCATGTAAATACAGAGCATTCCATTTTCCGTGTATAGGGAATATCAATGTTTTATTTTATAACCGAACGTAGGAATTGTTAACTCTCAAATAGTGCAGCCCATTACAATACGAAGCACTATTGATAACAGTTCCATTTATGGAGATACCCGGTTGAATTAAATAGCGGATCATTATTAATCGCATGAAAAATGAAAAAATATAACTCAGTACTCACTGCAGTGAGTGACAGAGAGCGCATATTCTCGTCGACGAAAACGTGAAGTCACGGACAGACGGACAGATATGGCGAGCACAATAGTGTTTTATTCCATAAATGAGAAAATGCGCTAAAATTACTGGTATATTATTAAATAGATAGAGTCTGTAGGTTTCATTTTAGAAATGATATAACATTGTAATGAAAAAAAATCACAGTAACTACTATAAGGGAATCTCGTTGGATTCTCGTTGGATTGGAAATTAGGATGTTAGCATGGAATCTCGTTGAATTTCAGCGTGTTACTATAATTTATTTCGAAAATAAAATAGACATTAGACAAGTTTTCCATGCCATGTACAAATTTGTAGTAGTACAACGAAACGAAGGCAACACCGTTATGCTGTTTATCGTCATTTGTAATGATGCGGCAGTAGGATGCAGCAACAGCATCAGTATCAGCAGCAGCTGCAGCAGCAGCAGCGTGCAATACTAGTAGCAGCGGCAGTTAACATCCGCGGCACGCAGCTGCTGCACGCACGCAGCAGCAGCTGCAGCAGACAGTAACTCTCCGCCGACAAAGCAGTCGGCAGCGCAGCATACATAGCAGGCCCGGGGCTCAGATGATCTCCCGCCACCTTCAGTCGTTACTGGCGGGGTCTTCCTGCTGCTGCCCAATTTTTTCGTTCATTTGCTGAAAGGAAAGAAGAATACCTGAAAACCTTCACATCTCTCCCCCGCTTCTTCAGGGCGACAGCGGCTCAGTTCATCATTTCGCTCCCCACTCCGACCTCCGACAACAGCGCTTCATAACACGACGCGATTGGACGCGCAGCTATACCAGTGCGTTCACGGAGAGACTGAGGATGCCACACCGACTCATGGTTCATTATAGGATTTAGAAATTTTCCCAATGATTGAGAATTGAATACAATGTTCATTAGAGGAAAAATTGCGTTCGTTACCGATTTTTTATATTGTAATTATCATTTTCTATTATTAAATCTTGATTAGAAGGTATTGTTCCCGTAAGTTTTCCAATTGGCTCTACACACGTAGCAGAATATCTGCAAAAATGTGATATTTGCTACATATGTGCTAAATCATGAATAAATTTCACTTTATTATTCAAATTGCTTCCACTTCAATGACAATGATACTGGATTTGTTTGATATTCAACGTAATTCAGTCGACACTCCCCATGTTCAAGTTGAACGCGCTTCGTGGGGCTCAGGGATGGGAGGAAGGGGGTGAAAAATGGGGAGGAATTTTCACTCTATGAAACGTATTATAAATACTTTTGGGATTGTAACGATCAGGTATCATGAATTAAACACTTATTGCACTGAAATTACAAACAATTTCACGACAAGCTCTTTAAAGTCAATAAATTCCAACATTAAATCTAGGAGGTAGGCGACAGGTGCGCGTTCACGCAAATTTTTTTACTCATCTTATAATTAGAAACTAAACATAATCCGTAAATTATTCATTATTATTCTTGTGTAGAAACCTTTTTGTTGGTAATAAGTTATATTTATATTCTCTTAAATGCCAAGTGATGTCTTTCTTTTCCGAAATCTTTTCTTTCCAGTTGTCAGATCTGAGACACTAGTGTTATGAAGCGCTGTTGCGAAGCGCAACTTGGCACTTGGTTTGAGCCTCCGAAATGCACCCATGCCACATTTCACTCCCTCACCCCCTCAACTCCCACATCACCGTTTTCTTTGATGAATGGTTTTCTATGTTGAATTTAGAGGGTATGCCATTTTATAAACTATCACAAATTAATATGCACTCATTTAGCCTTATTTTAGATCTAAAAGATCTTCTGTCGGTTAATAAATACGGAAAACTATGAAATTAATAAACTATATTATAATAATTCTAAGTATAATTGCGTTTTGGTGCGTTATGGCGTGTTTGAATTGAATAAGTTCCTCAATGTTCTGATTATGCTATGGAACAGTGACAGCCGCCGACCATCAGCTAGTCACTGCCCAATGGATGTCAATTTATTATTATTTAGTCTTCATTTAGCCGAATAACAGCTATAGGACATGAAAACAGACATAACGGTTTTATTACATTAGTTCAAGAAAGTTATGAACGAATATTACCTAACCGAAGATGAAAGTTAATAATGCTACAACAAATGTGACAAGTTTGTTGCATTTTATATTTATTATAGACATCTGCTGAATAAATACGATGGTGACGAATCGCACGAATGAAAAACATAGATCTTTAAATGGATTTTGTGGTAGGAGTACATTTAGACTCGAGTTAAGATTCTATAGTCTCACTAAATTATGAGCTTATTTTCATATGACTGCCTTTTCCTTCAGATAAACAAATAAAACATGAAAGGAAACTTTTCAAATAGAAATTATCTACTTTTAATTAAGCATCAAAATATAATCAAAATATTATTTTTTAGATATTTACTTATTGTTCTAAGAATAATAAGAAATTTGTTAATATAAATTAATCCCTGATTTATGTTTATAATTGAAATATATAGAACCTGGTCGATATTACTTCCTTTAATTCTGGACGAATTTTCGAGGCAAGATTCAACGATCAGCGGCATCGTCGCAGGAATGGCCTGAAAGGTTCCCTATACAGATGATTTTGATGAAAGAGATACGATGAAAATACAGATGAAAATACAAGGAAATAGTTTGTACTGATTAATTATTAGCGATGTTGGAATTGATTAATCATTGGTCCCGAATTTCACAGAGAAAAAATGAAAATTTATGGCAAGCGGAATTGAAAAGAAAGAGAGGGCGATAATTCGTCGCCAACTTATATTGACTTTTTTGGTGAATGATGTGTGAAAAATATACTTCAATGAAGTGATAGTTATGTGAAATGGTTAATGAGATCGGAAATGATAAAAGAATGACACTCATGTGTGCTGAAATGATTTTCGTTCATTCAAGCATTAATAATTTTGTTGAAAATTTGTTAATTGAATTAAATGAAAGGAAGGAAATTTTTCAATTTCAGAACTGGGCTCTCAATTGCTTTAAATGAAACTTAAAAACGTACCAGGAATTAAAAACAATGAAGATGGCCCGGAAATTCACTATACCTTCATATAAAAAATGAGATTGTAAATAGATAGGCAGTCTTTAATTTCCCAATTTGTATTATTTCATTTGCCAATTTTGGCTATAATGACTGTAAATTTTGAATATATAATTAATTGTACTTACATTCTAGGATTGTCGAAATGACGATGGAGCTGGACTCCGAAATTTTTTTATAAAGATACTGTGAACTATTGTACTATCTTCTTTTTTTTATATTCCATGTAAATTTTCGATTTAAGCAATCAAGTAACTTGAGTACTTTTTAAACAAAAACGAACTTGACATTCAGTGTTCAAATGTTATCATCCGAAGTCATTTCGTAGTTCGGCAATTCCGTGGTCGCTATCGTAGAAGTGATGACAGATTCTTCGAGGTTATGAGCGTACGATAAATGTTCACTGATATTATACCCGAAAAGCTGGAAATCAAATATATATTTTTCGTGCAGCTTCAGTAAATGGTCTTTTTTCACCCGGGAAAAATACAGCTTTCGGATTTCAGGAGTGACTTCGGTCTCAGTGAACGCGGGGACTTCAACCGAAATGTTGGCCGTTTTCCAAGCATGCACGGCGTCTTGCCACAGCGTTTCATAATGCCCAATGATATTGTATGGAATGTGACACGGTGTGCACTTCCGCATGATAGAACGCCATTGTTCTTCCGTATTTCCTAAATTCAAATCAAGTAAAAACTGAACAAACTCACCGAACGTTGGCTGTTTCTTGTGGACTGGAATTTTTCGATATTTGTTGACAATCTTTCGGCCAAACTTTAAATACTCACTCGGATTTTTCTTTGGATTCTCGAGTGACCTGCGATAGTAATGCAGTATCCGATCAAAGGGATGTCGAACAATAATGATATTAGTGGACTGGTTTAAAAATTTCGGGTAAAGTTCCCAAGAAGGCAGAAAAGGGTAGAGATGTCGAGCGAGGACTGAGGGCGGGCTTGGTAGTCGCTCTTCGAGTTCATCTCTTGTGAACTCCTCCGTGAGTTCCAACAGCCTCTTCGAGATCCAGTTGGACCCGGAGTTGGAAACGGGACAAAATGTTAGGTTTCGGTCCCGGGACACGAATAAGGACTGATATGAAGGACTCGTTGGGACGTAAATGGACTGATATTCTGGACTGGAAGGACGTGTGGATGAGTCGAGCTTCCATAACCCGAGGCCCAATCTGAAAAAATAAATAATTCATTAAAAGAAGTCATCAGCGCTAGAATGTAGGTTTACATAGGGGTACATGTCAAGAAAATAAACTATCTTGACCGAAAGAAAGAGTTCTAATTTCGCGTTTTATTCCGTATTTTTCATTAGATTGATTTTGACGAATCAATTTCATCGTATATCAAAGTCCTCTGGTCTTTTCAATCGAAATAATTGTCACGAAACCCGAATGAATAAAAGCTACAACAATCGACTCGTAAACACCAGAAGCAACCAAACTTGTATTTTACAAACACGAAGTCGGCTGTAATATGCTTCCAGTAAAGGACTCGAGACAGCAATTATCGTTGGAGTATATATGGTTTATGGTGCGAGTAAATGGTTCATCGTTCGAGTACACAGTTGATCGTTCGAGGATACGGTTTATCGTTCGGGTATACGAATTTTCGTTTGGGTTTGAGTATAAGGGTTATTGAGTATAAGGGTTATCGTTCGGGTATCGGTTTGTCGTTCGAGGATGCTGTTTTTCATTCGAGTATGCGGTTTATCGTTTCAGGATACGGTTTCAATTGGCAACAGCAGAGGTGGTATATACGGCACAAAGATGGAAGCTGCGTCATGCAGGTGCGTCAATTTATCAACAATTATCAATTAGTCGAGGTATTCTCATTTAAAAAAAACACATCAGGTAAAATAATTCCATGTATACTACAAATAAGCACGAGTAAAAATCAGTATCTCTTCACACTTCTTACACCACTAAACAATGGCTAATGCGTACCGACCTGGCACATGCAGAGCGCAATTCCAACATCCTTTTCTCCATAATTCCATGCCAATCCTGGAACTCCAGCAGCGGCCGTTTCGTGCTGGTTCCTTGCGTTCGCTCATGACGCCGTTTCTTCCCCTGCGTGAAACGAGGCTTGGGAATTTTCAATTTTTGATTCCATTTTTGATAGTTGGCGAGATTTGGTCGCATGAGTTGCCTTCTCCGGAAGACGTGGTGGGGGACGAGGCTGTCGACGTGTGCGTCGTAGTGGCTTGCAAGAGCCTGTCGCAGAGACCTGCGCGCTTTTGTTATCAAGCCCTGGAATAAAACATATTCAGATACGAATTTATGTCAATTACAATTTATTTTTTTTTAAGTTTGTTTCAATGAAGTTTATTGTATGCTAATTAATTTTTAATAAAAATATCATTTCAATGAAGTTTATTGTATGCTAATTACTTTTTAATAAAAATGTCATTTACATAAATTCTTATAATTGAGAGGATTGGCAAACTTTGATTCAGAAATTGGATAAGATCGGTGAAAATCTGATAATAACACAGGCAATAAATCGAAGAAGAAGAAAAATTCCTCTCTGTTTGATGCTTTTAGTAATGATCATTAAATTTTGGCAAATGAACCGAGATTTAATTAACTAGTGAGTTAATTTAAACATTATATTTAACAATAATAAACATTAACAGTTTAGAAACAGTCAGAATTATCAGGAAAATGGAATTGGCCGGAACGCTCAGCTTCGCTCCTTCAACAAGTCTGAATTTCCACCGTAATTCATGATCATTCTTCAGAGCATAGTACATTTCGCATTATTATAAAAATTCCGTTCTAAATTAGAGGCACAATTATAAACAAAATGCTAAAAACAATATATAACTCGTAATGTTTTTGTGAACAAATTTATCGCGTTGTTCTAAATTCAAATCAACTGCCATGTTATTAAAAGTCAATGTCAAAGGTTATTTAAAATCGGCAGCAGAAAGCATCTCGTTCTTTCTCGCAGTAGAATTCGAATGCTCTTATCATGCTCTGCGGAATTTTAATAATCATAAGTCAATTAACGGAAATTTGTGAGTAACGGCCGGCTTTGCAAATTTCGATGAAATGCGCTTACACAGATTGAGTTCCAAACATAATATATTGGAATATCATGGTTACATCTCAATTGCTATTTTTTTTCTTTTTCCGTTGCACCTGTGGCAACGGTCAAAATAATGAATTTGACTTTCTTAAGGTTAAGCAAACTAATATACCTGAAGAAATTTGGTTCCTATTAGCGTCCAATTTTTTAAATACCAGTCGTCGATGCAACGATACATATTCAAATTAATTAATATAAAGATTAATATAAAGGCCCTAAATAATTTTCAACTAATCTCAATTAACTGCGGATTCAACTTGACTTGTAAAAAATTAGTTTGAACACTTTGCTTATTTCACATTCAACTAAAATATAACTGAAAAATTTATCGAAACTACGTTTGGTAATTTATGTACTACCTTGGACACCAGATGCAGCACCACGATTATGAAGACGACCTGCAGCAAACTTGGCAGCAGTTTTGACACTTTCCTGAGCACTCCTGATACACTCATGGTAGGTGTCTATATGAATATAATGTGGAGAGAGGTAGACGCAACGACGAGTGATTGATCGAACTGTTCCTTGTGATATGAACGCAGTTTTGCAATGAAATTAATTAATCAAATTATTGTTATCTGTTATCGCAATAAGGACGAAAATTTTAAAGAATAAGATATCACTCTTAAATCGTAATAATTAGACATAAGGTGATTAAAATTGCGATTAAAGAACATGAGAACATCGTGAAATAATCGACGCCACGACAGAAGTAATGAAAACCACATTTTTCGTAATCGAAATAAGAGGGAAACATAGTACGAATTTGAGATAATTATACGAAATGTTGCATATATTTCATTGTTCATGATAATAAGTAAGAGGAAATAAATTTTCTAACTAGATCACGAAACCAGAAAAACAATATTTTTTTTAATTGCTCAATGGCGTCAGTGTTTACCGGACTATACGGATTTATCATCTTGCGTTAGGTCACCTAACGGGAGACCCTGCAATATCAGCAAAATCCGTCACACTCAGACTGCTTTCTTCGCAGCCATTTATACCTCTTTAAACTTCCTCCATTAGCGGTTGTGATCTGTGTATTGGTTTAGATAACTTTTAAGCACATTTAATAGTCACGTAAAATAGTAACCCATCAGAGAAAAATTAAAGAACTTCACTGTCACTACGGGATATGATCCTCCGACTCTGGAGCAGATTATCCAGGCACTGAGCGCCCGTCAGGCTGNCGAGAGGCTGAGCCTGTAATGCAAGTTCTTTGAACTCTGTATGCGATGCCATAGGATACTAAACAATTTTTATCGTGGAAAGTTAATCAAATTGACGTATTTGGACGCGAATTAAAAAATCCTGTTTTAGTCTAGAAAGGATTTACGATTGAAAAAAGTTATTAGATCTAGATGTGCTGTTGAGCAGATATTTTTACGGGTATAACCTCTGTATGCGAGGCCATAGGATACTAAACGATTTTTATTGTGGAAAGTTAATCAAATTAACGTGTTTGAAAGTGAATTAAAAACATTCTTTCGTAGTCTAGGGAGGATTTACGATTCAAAAAAGATATTAGATCTAGACATGCTGTTGAGCAGATATTTTTACGGTATAACGGACATGTACGTATATTGAACTCTGGCAGGGCAGCGGCGTTGGCAACCTCAGCCCCGGGTTTAGGATATGATCTTCATAACGGCGCTGACGGCGCTGGGAGAAAGACGTGCATCGTCGCGTTAGTTCATGAAATCTGTGTAACTGTTTGATTTCAAACATTTAGGTGCAAGATACGTAAAAGTTTCATGCGATTTATAGAGGCAATCAACGCTTGCTGTGCCCATAGAGCACGCTCGTGTTATAACATAACATAACATAGTGATGTCGGCTCTGAAGTGTAGGCCTGATGTGGCCTGTCGCCGATTCTTTTCCATTTCGTGCCTTGTTCATAGATCTAAACTCGTGTCATTTGACCGGATCTTTTCATGACTGGCGATAGTTTGAAGAAGCTACTAGACTTCCACCGGGTTCGATAAGGAGCTAGGCATTTCAAATCTGAACATATATTTTTCCATAGCTTTATCTAGTCTGTTCTTGAACAGGAATTATTGGGTGGACAGTATAAATTGGGTATAAACAGGTGGACAGGAATTATTGCAGTTTATTTGTTTCAATTAAGGTGTAAGTGTTAATAAAAATCTTGAGTTGAAACTTAGGCGGTCTAAGATGTGACGCAATGGCTCTCGTGTTTTCAGCTCAATTATTTTTCAAACTCATATTTGATTGATGCTCTAATCAGTCCGATACTGAATACGGTCTTATCAAACTATTCGAGCCTTATAGCTGAGAAATTCGGCATTCTTGCTTGGTGCTAGTATTTTTGGAGGCAATAATTTTCAAAAATCTGCGTAAATTTGAAAAAAATATAACTCAGTACTCACTGCAGTGAGTGACAGAGAGCGCATTTTCTCGTCGACGAAAACGTGAAGTCACGGACGGACAGACGGACATGTCCGGTCCGGAGTTTCTGAACGCCTCGTATCTTCGGTCGCGAGCGGACGACGTGTGGAGACGATGTCGTAGTCGTCCGCCTCCTCAGCCTGAACTCTTGATTAGAGCTTCAGAAATGAAGAATGTGAGTACAAGTTGATATTATATATTATATGTTGATATTATATTTCTAATATACAAATATATATATATATATATATACATTTTTTTTCAATGAATCACGCTGTTTTTTGTTTCGGAGTAAGTTGATGTCATTTTTTACAACACTTCTCTTTAACTTCACTTCTTGTTTGTCTGTTTGTCTGTCTGCTACAAACCTTGTAATCGAAATTTAACACACTGCTACTTATCCTATCAATCTGAAATTTTGCGTAAAGTCGGAGACAATGCATGAATCAAATGGCAAAATAAATAATTTTAAGAATAATTTTTCAATATTAAAAAAAAACTGAAAAAATAATTTTGTCAGCTACAAATCTTATAATTGATATTTGACATATTTTTACCTGTCCAATTGATATGAAATTTTGTACACTTGTGTGAAGTTGGAGGCAATGCATGAATCAATTGACAGAATAAATAATTTTGAAAAAAATTTATGTATTAAAAAAATTGAAAAATTAATTTTTTAATATTCGGAAATAAAATTAGAAATTCATTGTACATCTGTAACATTAGAAACACTGGATTCTTTAGAAGTGTTGTTTTTAAAAAGTAATTTTTAAACGTATATTATTACAACACTTCTCTTTAACTTCACTTCTTGTTTGTTTGTTTGTCTGTCTGCTACAAATCTTATAATCGATATAATCGAATAATAATCGTAACGATACGATATAAATTATACGATACGAATCGTAATTGTACGATAATAATCGTAAAACACTTATACCTGTACAATCGATCTGAAAGTTTGAACACTTGCGTAAAGTTGGAGACAATGCATGAATCAATTGACAGAATAAATGATTTAGAAAATTTAAAAAAATTTATTTCTGATATTAAAAAAATTGAAAAAATAATTTTGTTCGCTACATATCTCATAATCGATAATTAACACAATTCTACCTGTCCAACAGTTCTGAAAATTTGCATACTTGCGTAAAGTCAGAGACAATGCATGAATCGATTGGCAGAATGAATGATTTTGACGAATGAATGATTTTTGAACAAATTTTTAAATTTTAACAATAAAATTTAAAAATGAGTTTTTTTAATATATGGCGATAAAATTAGAAATTCATTGTACATGTGTAACATCGGAGACACTGGATTCTTTAGAAGTGTTGTCTCTAAAAAGTATTTTTAAACGCATATATCATTATACCTTAGCCCGAACGTTTGCAAGAATTCACAGGTGTCATGAATGTTTTGCTAGTTATGGGCTGCGTGTATCGAATGAATGGATACATCCATGCATTTATATTTTATCAATCCCGGAAAAAACACATTTATTCAATTTTAATATTTAATACAAAGCCGTAGCTATGGTGTGTAATAACGAGACCGCGACAGTCGCAACTGTGGCTGCTACCGCGGCCGCAGAAGTGTCGATCTGATCTGAAACACGTCGGGAATCAACCGCATGACGGTCAATGTGGCGGTCAGAAACACGTGTAATAAAAGGCGTTCGACCGACCAGGTCCTGATGTTTGAATCAAGAGAGTATTGATCAAATTAATACAGCATTCTTGAAATTGATCCCGACTAATACATACGACTGTGTATCTCAATAAATATGAATACATTCCATTTCCTGAGCTAAGATTATAAATTGAAACACTTACAAACACATGAACATTCAAAAGCGGCTGAAATAAACCTTTTATTAACTAATATTGAGGTCGAAATCATCAGGCATGACGTTTAATTTCTTGAGAATCAATCCCCGCTTTTTCCACTACCGGCTGGTTCAGTAGCCCCACTCTGCTCCTCTGATTGTCACTCAACTTTTGTGGCGTCTGAGAAACCGACGCTCGGCACATGAGCGTGACATGCGTGCCGAGTATCCGGTGAATCTTCATCGTAATTTTTATTTGATTTTTTATTGCAGTACAAATTAAAATTTCGATTATATGCGGTCAGATCTTAAAAACTCAAACGTAGGTGCATGAAACCATGTATATATATATATATATATATTTACCAAATAAAATTGCTATTTTGCCATTTTGAGTACAGAAAAATGGTTTAACTTATTGAAAATTGGATATTATGAACTGAGAATTTAAAAAAAATGACGAATAAATATCGATTTTATCATATATTCCGATATTCCTGAAGTTAATTTTTACCGACTGAACAGTTTTGCAGTAGATCCACATTACTAAGTTTATAAAACACGTTGAGGCCGATTTATCGTCTATGATTGATGAATTTGACAAAATTGACGATTGGTATGAGACTACAATAATTGTTTTTATTACAGCACCCGGCATTTGCCTACTAATAACATCAACGATGGTTAATGCATCCGTTGAAAATATGTATGATTTCTTGAACTATTTTCAGATTTGCAAGGTTTATCTAACGTTCTAATCAGGAAAAATAGTTAACAAAATAGAAAATAATTGTATAATACCTCCTAAATTGTGGAGATGAACTGAACGAACGGCTGGTTTGTTGTGCGAGATGATGGGGTCAAACCATACAGCTCGCTTTATTGGAGTTTATCGACAAGAATTACTTATGAAACTCAATTATCGTGTCTCCTAAATTTATCCGGCTCTGCATGGTGCGTTGACATAAATTAAGTGAGGCTTATTCTATAAAAAAATTTCCATGAAGCACGGAAATAATAAATCTATGATAGCGATGTCATTAACAAGAAGTTGTCCCATATGAAAGGCTCTAAGCATGGCTCTAGCTAAGCAAACAAAGGAGTGAAAAAATTCCAACTTAATGAGTTGACCCAATTAGAAGTCGACATTCGTAAACTTTCACTGGCATCAACACTTTTATAGGTTTATCTTGGTATAACAATGCAATTTTCTGCGCGTAATACATTATTAAGAAATTATTTTCTTACGTTTATATTAATAATTCTTGAAAGTTATTAACAGTTGAGCAATTTAAACATGAAATCACCTGCCTGATTGGTGAATATATTGACCCCCACTCAGGACATTATCATGCAAATCATTACTCATGATTTTTTTATTTGCATGATTTTTATCTATTTTTATTTATTTTTTAGGTATCCCATCAGATGAGCAGCATTTTAGAAATGCAGTTCTTCAAACAGCTGAGCTCGTCCTTAATTTTTTTGAACAACAACTTGACTTGGTGCCCAGTGCCTAAGGTAAGAAAGAAGAAAACCGTACAAATTTAATTAAAACAATTTATTTAGTAGCTGCTGATTATTTAAATTCGAAAATTAACATTAGGTACACATGCATCAACATTGCGGATAGAACGTTGTTGATTAAAAGTAGTTTATAAAACACGTAATGAAAGTTATTTCAACGTCAATTGCCTCTAAAAGAAGCATTCAACAGACGTATTCAGTCGAATGGAGGAGCGAAAGGGAATTTATTTAAGTTAAAATAAGTATTCTACTATAGGAAATAATCACATCGGCCAAATTTTAAGAAAGCTAATTAGAATTGTATGAAAAGAGAACAAGTTATGTGTACGCGATAAATAACATAATCATTGATTATTGTTTAGACAAATATGGAAAGATTATTATATTTTCATCCGATTTAGAATTGTATGAAAATAGATTTGGTTTTGCATACGTGATAAATAAAATAATATTAAATAGGTGTTTAGAAAAATTTAGAAGGACTAGTATAATTTCTTACGATTTCTTGAGCAATACCGTGCATAAATAGCTTTATTTAATATAATAATATTAATATAGTAATATTATTTTTAATATAATAATATCAATATAGTAATATATTGATATTAATATCGTAATATTATTATTAATATATTAATATTATTATTAATATATTAATATTAATATAGTAATATTATTTTTAATATAATAATATTAATATAGTAATATTGTTATTAATATATTAATATTAAAAAGTAATATTATTATTAATATAGTAATATTAATAATAATATATTAATATTAATATAGTAATATTAATAATCAGGTTGCGTCGTCGTCGTGGGCGCGCGCTCTGCTTGGTCTGGACCCAGGCCTCGCTCCCGCTAAGCTCTTCCTACAGGCCACGCTCAGGACTCTCACCAGGTCATGCCTTTTTTGCTGTACATTTTATTGCCTATAACGTTATTCTGGTGAATTTAACTCGATAAATTATTATTCATACACATTCCTCATTAATCTGTCTTCGGCCACGCTCAGGACTCTCACCGGGTCCTGCCTTTTTGGCTGTACATTTTATTGCCTAAAAAGTTATTCTGGTGAATTTAACTCCATAAATTATTATTCATACACATGTTTTCTAATTAATCTATCTTCATATACACGGCCTTGTCAGTACCGTTATACTCGTAGCTATACTATACATGGTCCAGCCAGTAATTCCTTTACATGTCCATTCCCATATTGTCACTTCTATGCATGTCTCTGCCCATCTTGTTTTTCTCATACATGGCCCTGGATAGGTTGTTATACCTATATATGCATGTCTCTGCCATGTTATTCGTGATTAAAGTTGCAATCTAAATTATTAATTTACATTGCTCTGCCCATATCATTATTCGTGCATGTGATGTGGCTCGCCCCTATCATTATAATTTATTTTGCTCAAATTCTTATCGTTTTATGTATGCATGTCCATGTGAATATCGTTATCCATATTAAGGTTCCTGTATATATCATTGTTCCAATACATTTCCATGCTCATAACTTTTTGTGATTCTCTATAATATCATCGTCTATACTGTTAGTCTGTTCTCTCTTCAACATATATCTGGCCATGTAGTAGTTCAAATGCAATGAACATATTTTAAAAATTGTCTAAATAGTTTATTAAATATCTAGCGAGTATATATGCTTCTTTATAAGCTGTGAAATAGTAATAAGTTTGTATTGCTGATAGAATAATTTGTTCTAGGCCTGTGAAGCCCGAAGCAGTGTCGAAGGCGGTACGTAGCAGTGCCAGCTTCTTGATCGTACGTCACCCACTGCACAGGGTAGTGTCGGCCTACCGCAACAAGCTCGAGTTGTCGTACGCGGCCCACGACGGAGAATATTTCTACAAGAATTACGGCAGTTTAATAGTAAACAAGCACCGAGAGATGGAAGACGTGCATTTATATAAACAGATTGAGGCACATTGGGACGATTTCTCAAATTCTTTCTTGTCTGTTAGCGGTTCTAAAGATAATGCAGCGCAGATTACTACGAGAGTTAGTTTCAAAGGTGCAAATAGAACAAATATTGAACAGAAAATCTTCGGAATTTTAAAATGGAAACAAGGGATTCTTGATTCTAAGAAACTACATGAAATTCCTAAGGAGTACCTTTTCCGTGACCCAACTTTCCCAGAGTTTGTGCAATATTTGTTAGCAACCGACATTGAAAAATACGATGAACATTGGAAGCCAATTTATCTCTATTGTCACGTGTGTCAAGTTCGTTATAAATACATAATTAGTTATGAGAACTTACAAGATGAAGTCAGCGCTTTCATCAAACATTTAAAAGTACAAGGTATTTTGGCGCAGAAGTTTTGCTTGTCGAATGAAAACCAAAGTGGGACTTCGGCTGACGTTGTCCAGAGATACTTGTCTCTGCTGTCGGCAGAGACGCGACGCAAACTGAAGCAAAAGTATGAACGTGATTTCGACCTTTTCGGTTACACATGACATATATTATTGATTAATGATTAGTATTGATCAATGATGGTTTGATCATCATTACTTCTATCATGTGATAAGAGTCCATGACATTTTTAAAAGTATGATATATAGTTATTTATTACTGTGAAGTAAATTCATAGTGCCAATTGTTGTCATTTTCGTATATATAGTGCGATTATTAAGTTTGGAGCTTATTTTTTATTTTTATAATGAGCCCTAATAAATTAGGCATTGAGTGGTGGAAACATTTGCAAAAAATTAAAGTTAGCAAATATGAATTGACTGCACATTTATTGACCTATGACGTTGCAGAGGGGGCGCAGATAAGTTACTGAGCTGATTTGAGCTTTTATTTCAATATACATTTTCATTATTACACTTTATCTTAAAAGGACATTCCTTGGGTTCACAGACTTTCCATTTGCACCACGCTCTATTGCATAGACATTAAATGATATAATAATAATTATGCACGTTATTGAGTTCATCGACAACTTGAAATGGTGAATAACTTGATGTATAAATAGTCAAAAAAATAATCTGAAATGCACATTATAACTTGCATTGATGTCTGTCAGTGTGATTGTATTATCAGATTATATGAAGATACAGTACAATTTCGTGTCTTGTGTTAATATAAAATTATTCAATTGTTCAATTTTGAAACAAAATTGAAGTCTTGCGGAGAAAATCTTTAGGAATCGCAATGTTTGTTTTTTCTGCTATCTGTTTTCGGATGAAATTAATAAAAATAAATACAAATAAGGATACAAAATTTTCAAATCTTCTCTTCTTTAACGTTTACTTGACCTAGAGAATTCAAATTAATTGGAGATTGAATGTATTTTAATGATAAATAACAATATACAATAAAATGGTATATAACCCTTTAGTTGCATCGCAAATTTAGTGCCTGATGATGGAGTCTCTTCCTAATTTTAGGCTGAAGTCAGCCTACTTATTGATGTTGAACTATTCATATTTCCGATTTTATTCGTGTTGAATATCAAGTGTTGAATGTTATGTGTAGAATATCCAATGTGGAGGAAACTGTGTTGTATTTCTTTTTACAACACTTCTCTTTAACTTCACTTCTTGTCTGTTTGTTTGTCTGTCTGCTACAAATCTTGTAATCGCAATTTAACACGCTTCTACTTATCTTATCGATCTGAAATTTTGCACACTTGCGTAAAGTTGGAGACAATGCATGAATCAAACGACAAAAAAAATAATTTTATGAATAAACAAATTTTTTTTCAATATTAAATAAAACTGAAAAAATAATTTTGTCAGCAACAAATCTTATAATTGATATTTCACACACTTTTACCTGTCCAATTGATATGAAATTTTTCACATTTGTGTGAAGTTGGAGTCAATTAATGCATGAATCAATTGACAGAATAAATAATTTTGAAAATTTTTTATATATTAAAAAAGAAAAGAATGTTTTTAATATCCGAAAATAAAATGAGAAATTCATTGTACATCTTTAACATTGGAGACACTGGCTTTTTTAGAAGTGTTGTCTTTTAAAGAAATTTTCATGTATATTATTCCATTCAAGAAAAGAGTCAGGCTTGAGTTTGGATTTATTGGATTTATTATTTATTTGGATTTAATATTTATTGGTTAATATAATTATAAAGTCAATTATATTCAGATATATTTTCGTCCGGACTTGTCCTAGAGCATTTTTAACTTGAGTTTTAAATGTGGTCGATGCAGTTGTCAGGTAATTCTATATGGACTTAATTTTATTATGTGCCTGAATTGCGTCAAAGCAAAAGTTACAAGCCAATGAATTTGCAGATGCACCTCGACGAATTCTTTTTTCTGTTGTTCATGCGAACACACGAGTATAGATAACATAAGTACTTCAGTTATTGTGAAAATATTCTATTGCCACTCCTGAGGAAAATAGACGACGTAGAAAGAAGCTCAGCACAGACTAATACGTTTGGATCCTTTAGGAATTAGAAAATTTAAGGTTTATTACTGCGTTCGAAGATCAACACCGTGAATATAGTTTCTTTATTTACGAAAATTTTTTGATTATAAATTGTTCTTTTAAGTTAATCAATCATTTCTTTTTATTGATTAAATTAAGCTGAAAAATTCCTCTCATAATTTATCCCTCAGGGACAGTCCTCATGGTGGGACAAAGTAATCAGCTCCTGAATTATCCAGACGACACAAATCTTTCCCAACTAAAATACCCGTAAACTAATACAAACGTTTCGTTTTCCGTAACTTTATCCGAATATTTCCGGGTCGATCAGCTATAATATCGAATATTAATTTTGACATAGACTTGAAATATGATAATAATAATGATAATGATAATAATAATAATAATAATAATAATAATAACAAAACTTCCTAAAGCTTGTGATGAAAGGAAAAGCATAAATACACATGTCTCGTATTCACGCTTAAATAAATGCACCTTTTAGCAAAATTATCAACTGAAAACAACGACCAGATGCAAATAATAAGTCATATGAGCACACAGCAATAGAACAAACGAACGACGAAGAATTCAGTTTTTGAAAAAAAATTGTTCAATATATCTTGAGAGAACAGTTCATTCATAATCTTAGATTCCAGTGCGACATGAAGCTGTTCACTCACATATCCTAAGTTAAATTACAACTTGGAGCGGTTCACTCACAATCCTAAGTTACATCACGACATGGTGCGGTTAACTCATAATCCTAAGTTAAATTACAACTTGGAGCGGTTAAATCATAATCCTAAGTTACATCACGACGTGGAGCGGTTAACTCATATGTCCTAAGTTAAATTACAACTTGGAGCGGTTCACTCACAATCCTAAGTTACATCACGACATGGTGCGGTTAACTCATAATCCTAAGTTGAATTACAGCTTGGGGCGGTTCGCTAATGAATCTAAGTTTCATAGCGACATATAGAGCGTTTTTCTCATAATCCAAAGTT
>NW_025945233.1:0-45618 GCF_000764305.2 Hyalella azteca | reverse complement strand
AAGATCATGACTCATATTAAGATCGTTGTCAAATGGATCGTGAAAGACATGAAGGTGAAGCTAAAATTTAGCACTAACATTACTTATATAAACACGATCGTTTTGAGCGCCATCTATGCAAGCAATGATCTGCATCAATAGAAATTTCGAATTCTATGAATAAAAACCTAATTTATCGATGAATGGCAAAATTTATCCATGAAAAACATTGTAAATAAATTAAATTTCGATTGGAAACACTTCATGTTGGATTTTTAACCATATAGATATAAATATCAATACTCAAATAGAAAGTTTCAAAGCCTTAAAAGTACAAATAATGAACACAAAAATTGACATTGTAGAAATTCAAGACATAGAACACTCGATAATTCACTCTTTAGTCTTAAGGCGTTTGGAAATATATCCTTAAGATATTAAATCAAAATCTTGTGCGGTGTCAGTAAAAGAGTTATCACAATATACATAAATAAATTGCCGGATGATCAACGCCAATTTATTCATATTGTAATCACACGCAATATTTATGCAATATCAAAACAAAATATAAAGCGTTCTAGACTAATCGTAAATACAATGAAAAGGAATTTCCACAGTCAATATTGGAAATATATAAGAATAAGTTATTAAATACACAATTATATAAATGGAGGTCATAGAAAAGGAAGATCAAAATTATTACAAATGTATTATGCTCACAATTTATAGGTTCACTTTATTGAATTTCTTGAATATTCCTAATATAGTTAATGAACATCAATTAATGAAAATTAGAAATCGAGATCAATGGAAAAATTTCGGTGACATGTAATGACGGGCAAGGACCAATTCTGTTTTATTTTTCCATTAATTATTTTCTCCTGATATTTGAGGATAGTTTTTTCGAAGCCAGGACTTTGTGGCTTGAATCGCTATTTAATACGGAGACAATATTTCGTTGCTTAGCACAATTTCAACATCAATAATACTTGAATTGTGGATTCCAGATACCGGTTTAAATCATAATAAAATCGTTATTTTTATAACGCGGGTGCACACTTAAGAGTTATTTCTATGATGCATGGTAGACATTTAAATTCAAGTCCCTCATGCAAATGTGACTCATTAGATGTGAAAAACACGAATAGTGAATGCATGATGAAGGGAAGAATGTATGATCACTGCTCAATGTGCTTATGGGGAACGTGGAGAACACACGTAAAATTGATCTAGAAGAGCAATTATGAAATATCGATAAGAAAACAATTACGAAACTCTACGAGAATATCAATACATACATATCAAGATGAAAGCCATCACGAAGTTATTTCAAAAATATATAAACAGAAAAGTAGAAAGAAAAATCACCTAAAAACTTATCCTAAAATATCTATACAGAAAAATTAAGAGGGAAACGCCAAAGAATTTTGTCAGAATATCAATATAGATGTAGGATAAAAGCATTTACGCAATGATTCCTGAATTGAAATACAGAAATATCCCGCGGAAAATCCACAAAAATTTTTTCAGGACGGTAATACAGGAATATTATGAGGATAGTACACATGATATAATATTATAGTTTTAATACACATTAATACGTGGCAAAACACAAATGAAATAATTCTGGAACATCAAAACTGTTAGAGAACAGCAATAGCATATGCTATTAAGAATTAATAATAAAGGGACCTTTACGTATTGTAAATAAATTTTTTAGTCATACATAACCTTCATGCTGCCGTACATGTAAGCGTGCATATTAGATTAAATTCTTCAGCTCATATATGTCGACAAATGGGGTACAGCTGCTAGTTTTAGTGGCCTATTATGTGGTGGGTCACTCCGGGTGAGAATATTTATCTTAATTCAGTGGACCATTAATTCAGGCAGGATTAACACCAATACTCAAATTCGTTCCACCGAACATCAAGTTTGTGATGGATTTAAACTTGAAGTTTAACGCACAACGCTGGTACACTTCCTGATATTCCCTGGGCTACATTCATGCAGAGCTTGCCAGAAGCTTGCAGGAAAGAGGCCGGTCCGGTGTAAATGAATTGATTGACGTCAACTCCGTAGAAGACCGATGTGTTCAGGTACGTGCCATCGGGCCAAATGTGAGATCCGTTCGAACTCTTGACGGCGACTGTCCAAGCAACTTTTTGGGCCCACAGAGCAAGAAGCGTTCCGCGTGCTGTGTAAAAAAAAAATTTTATCGAATTAAATTTTAGCTTCATCAATACATCACATTTATGGGATTGTGTGAGATTAGGCAGACTCTTCTCTATGCGTCGTATTGATAGTTTATACCGTGCAATGACGGCTGCAGTGGCAATTCCACAAATGTCATTAATTAGAACCGAAAATACTGAGTTAGAGGGAAGCCAATCAAAGTCAAAGACTAATGCTTTAGAGTTTCAATCAAAGCTCTAGCGAATTCTGATCAATGCCTTTCCATCTACCAAAGCTCATGTTCATCTAAGTGTGTGTTTCACCCATCATTGTGTATTGACTCATTTATTATTGGATATTTCCAATTTTGACGGTGGAAATTCCTCTTCATTGTATTTGCGATTAGTCTAGAACGTTTTATATTTCGTGTTGACATTGCATATATATTGCGTTGTTTAGAATATGAACAAATACACGTTGATCATTAGGCAATACATTTATATTATGATGACTCTTTTACTGACACCGCACAAGATTTCGATTTAATATCTTAAGGATCTCTTTCGATGCATCTTAAGACTAAAGTGTGAATTATCGAGTGTTATATATCTTGTATTTCTAAAATATTGATTTATGTGTTCATTATTTGTGCTTTTAAGTCTCCAAAACTTTCTATTTCGGTATTGATATTTATATCCATGCGGCTAAAAATCCGACATGATAGTGTGTCAATATAAATTTCATGTATTTATAATATTTTTCGTGTTTTTTCATGGATAAAGTTTGCATTCATCGAAAAAAATTTTTTTTCCATTGATAGAATTCAAAATTACTATTGATGCGCATCATTGCTTGCACAAATGCCGCTCAAAACGATCTTGTTAACATGTTAACATAAGTAATGTTAGTGCTAAATTTCAGCTTCACAGTCATGTCTTTCACGATCCATTTTGTCAACTATCTTAATATGAGTCACGATCTTAACATGAGTCACGATCTTAATATGAGTCACGATCTTAATATGAGATCGATATATTATATCGATGCGTGTTTGGCAATTTAGGTGTCCTATTCACAATGGGATATAGATATACGTGTCTATTTTATTTATGTATTTGATAGGATATATATTGTGCGTAACAGTGTTACTAAACAACACATGACCATGAACAATAACGTCGAGATATCTCGTATTACATGACATATTTTATTGTATGTCTTTATTTTATAGTACTTTTTTTGAGCATGGCATTGGAAATTTGTAAGGGTTATATAGGCGTACATATGTAGCGCTCAGTGTTTCAGAATCTAAATATTTCTAGGCAGGATTAGGACGTATCGCAAAACGACTCTGGATTAAAAAATGAATTGTTTTTTAATATTTTTTTGATAATGTTTAAATTGAATTTTGATGCAAAATGAGCGCTCAAAAAATCTTTAAAATTTCAAAATGAAACTTAAATGTAAGTTCTTACTAATACGAGGGTTTGAAAGTCTTTATTAAATTAATTTTTTTAGAGGCATTACCTGCATACCTGCCGTGACTAATCGATGATTTAACTCAAATTTCTAAAAATATGTATCTACCCCCTGCACCACTGTAATTATAAAATTCAAATAAGGCTGAAATCGAATAAAGGCTAAATTTTTTTCGCGCTGGGAATTATACCGAAAGAATAATTGAAAATGCTGGTAAGAATACAATGATAATGGAAATTGAAAATCAAACTTGAACGGCTCCATTCATACTGTTTATTTTGGAAACGTAACTACTCAATTTAATTCATAGATTTTGACTAAGTTGAATTTGTTACTTTTTACGAAAAAATTATCCGTCGCCTGTATTGAGAACTTGGGTCCACATTTGCTCGATGTCGACACATAATAAATAAAACAGACAGCAATCGTGGAATAATTACCGAACACATAACTTCTTCAGATGCCAAGTAATAATATGAAGTGTCGATCATTTAGATTTCTTGGACAATCATTTGCTGGATAACTTCAGGGCATAAAGCTTTATTATGCTCATTCAATACCGCTTGCTGTGACTAATTACCTTTTGCACGAGTTGAAAATTCGCAAATTTATTTTGCTCACAGAAAAATGGTTTCAATATTTTTTGTGCAAGGTTATATTTAGTGGGAATTAATGAACTTTATTTCGTCAAGTTTATTATTCGTTAAAAATCGACAAAATCTAAAAATTATGATGAAACAGTTTATTTCTCAGACATTTTCAATCTCGTTTAGAATCATTATTCACTTTGATTAGTTCAGATTTTGAATAATATTGATGGCAAAAATGTTTCAACGGCTAAAGGAAATAATTTTTTATTTTGTATGCTCTTCATAAATTTCATCGGCACTTCGCATTTAAACGTCGTCATTCAAATTTTTAAAATGTGAAGATTTCAAATATCTTTATAGTTATAGTTGTTTTACATTATAGTTATAGCTATTATATAATTATAGTATAGTATTATAGTATAATTATATAGTAATTATATAATTATAATTATAGTTGTTCATACATTGTAAACGGGAGAATGCAGCAAAAAAATTCCATCATCCTGGGGGTTTGACGTCGAGGGAATTTTCATCATTCTGGGGTTTGGTCGCTTAATGATAATCGAGTATTCATAGTTGAATTCCATGCAATTGGTTATCCTTTATACCTTGCAGGACATTCAAGTAATGAATGTGAGCTCATTCGGTGCACGTCTGCCTGACAACACAACGCTTAAATGCATTAATTTTTTCGAAAGAAGTCATTACCGACATTGGGCAATAAGTTAGTAAACGGTCTAATGTACCTCAGCTTTGATTTACACCAAAGTTTTATGTTCATAATTTGATGTGCGGAGCAAAAAACGCGTTTTATGAAAAGGCTTGGCGACACTCGAGTTCGGACAGCGGAGTTGTAGGGTTAGACTCGTTGATCATGTGTCGGTAGAGCACAAAATTTGCTGAAATTATTCTTAACTCATTTTCACGGAGGCAAAAGAAAATAATAAAACCAGCACATCAGGGACAATCATGCCGCAACAGTCCCTTTTCACACATATAATTTCAACATTACCTGCATACAAACAGCTCAATATAATAATATAAATCACATCAATAACACACCTAGTCAATTCAATCACCAGCGCACTCTTTTCACATCATAACCAACAATTCACTCACCACAAACAACTCCATCATTAAGGCATAGAGTTCCGAAAACGGCACAGTAAAAAGTTAAAAAAATTTAGAAATTTGGGACCACGGGCACGAGCGTCCGCTCTCGACCACGGTTTAACGGAGACTCTCCGAACTCCGAAATAACGGAGAATGTTCTCCTGTTATTTCCGTGTATAAACTGAATTATCTTTATCCACCAACTAGTTCACCCGCTTTACAGGATTTATTGCCATGGTTTTTTTAATACACTCACCGAACTTAAAGAAGGCCGTGGAGTCCAGCCGTTGACGCACTGTGACGCTGGCGGGGCTCGCGTTCGTCATGAGGCAGACGTCAGCCACGGCGTCGTACGAGGCGCCCGTACAGTTGCTTTGTGAGCCGCAACGAGCTCTTCATGAACCTGCGTTACGATAGGAGATTAAATAAGGAATTTAAAAGCAAAGAAAACGCCAAGAAAATTCACCATATCGATATTGAAAACGTTTCGGAGTCCAGCTCCATCATCAGTTCGACTAAACTAAAAATGAATAAAATCACTTTAAAAGTCAAAATTCAAAGACAGACATAAAACCTAAACAAGACCTAACATTNAGGCTCGGAGATGAGCGGAGCGCGGAGCAAGATTTCTCAGAGAATACTTTGGTAACGAGTTTGTTCTAATTTTCTTCGGATAGTTAGACGCACAGAGTAACTGATTTGAAACGAAATTTTCAATTCTTTAAACATGAATAAACGAGAATCCATGGTTATTTATTTATAATTTCTATCAATTTTCGTTATTTACACACAATCGTTTCGATTTATCATAAAAATTTTGCAGCAGTCGTCAGTTCTTCTGGTAATCGCACACATTTTTTCCCACCCCAGGACAGGACCTCTGCGCGCCCCAAATAAAAATTAAGGGTGGAGCACCGATGATTATAGGTGGCGATAGTAGATTATAGGTCTGTCTCTTATACACATCTAGATGTGTATAAGAGACAGGTCTAAACTTGTCGATTTCACGCAGGTACCAATACGACGAGGACAAGGACGTAAAGTCAAAATCAAAATCTGAATGCGGATCTGAATCTAAGTGTTTCTTCGAAATTCTTTCGGGGTCCCTGCGCCATTAATTAATGTTAACTGATGGTAATGTTTTATTAACTAAGGTTAATAAAGTATTTAAAAAAAGAAAATGAATTTTACTTAAAAACTTTAAAAAATTGTAAAAATACCGATGGAGTCGATTTTTAAGCGTAGGACTTAGCATTCAGATACCGGGAGTAAAATTGCTCATAAATTTAACGTTTTAATGGAGATTTTATTATATTACAGGGTCTTTCAAACCTAGACAAACGAGGTAAATTGAGACTAACAACTGATGCTGTGTGACGGCAGGGGGAGTGAGTGCTGTTTCAAAGTGGTGACTATAAAACATTCGGCCGCTTTTGGAGAGTTTTTTTCAAGTTAGTACGTAAGATCTTCATCAAGTTTCACAATTTCACACGTGAAATAGCATGTTGTAATTATCAGTAATTATTGATTCTATATTGGTCAAATGTAAAGCCTGATAACTTTTTTAGAGAATATAACATCTAGAGAAATGGTTTTATAACTTCAAAATTCTGTCAGGGCTCGTCGGACATACTTTTTGAGACTAATAAATACAGATTCAAACGTAAATGATTGTTGGCAAAATTTCCATTAAAGCGTTAAATTTATGAGCAATTATCACCCCGGTATCTAAATGCAGAGTCCTCCGCTTAAAAATCTTTTCAAGTTTTTTAACTAAAATTTGTTTTTCGACGAATGCTTTATTTACATTAGTTAATAAAACATTAACAATAGTTAACATTATTTTTATTATTATTTGCCTTCGTGAAAACGAGTAATGAATAATTTCAGTGAATTATCTGCTCTACCGACACATGATCAACGAGACTAACCCTACAACTCCGCTGTCCGAACTCGAGTGTCGCTAAGTCTTTTCATAAAACGTGTTTTTTATTTGTGCTGCGCGTAACAAATTTTGAACATAATACTTTGGTTTAAATTAAAGCTGAGTGGTATTCAGAACTGGCATGCATAAATGATAAACATACCATCAAAGCTGTTGCTTTGTAGCTTTTCATTGATATGTATAAGTTAAAAGTTATATTCATTGATAGGCCCGACAATCTCAGCAAATCAACTCAGATTACGCTCTATCAACTAGACAACGCCCTATCCTGTTCTTCGTTGCATTAGTTCGGTTCCTACAATGTAGCTATAATAGCTACAATAATACTAGTGCAACAATCCAGACATTATACTAGTCTTTCAACCACAGCCACGTAGGAACTTATCAGCAAAGGATGTCGAACAGTTAAGAGTATCATAGAATTAAAAATATTTTATTTAAAAATATTATATCATTATTTTATAGTATATACATCCGTCATGATCAGACTATATCCATTCTTAAATCGTGTTGGTATTTCGATTGTGGATTTCAACATTTTTGCAGACAAACCTTTATTAAGATTAAGTTAAAATTAACGGCGCATTTTGACGAAGGTAATGATTAAATTCTAATATAAAACAAGTTGCACATAAGTTATTTTAATATGAATTATCTGCACAACATGAACGAGATAAAAACAATGGATCGCCGCCGAATCAACCAAGCAATGCTCACAGCGTCTATATACTTAGCCACAACAGCTGTCATTTGTACTGCTACTGTCTATCAGACAGTCATTGGTGATGTGCAACTGTACGGTCCCAACATGGTCACGATTGACGTTGTTGATGAATGTAAGTATATACGTCGCATTGTGTGTTATTCCAAGGATTTTATTAATGAGAGACATAATGGGCAAAAAATGTTTTTGTTAGATTCTTGGCATCTGCAATAAATTTAATCTCCTATCGTAACGCAGGCTCATGCAGAGCTCGTTGCGGCTCACAAAGCAACTGTACGGGCGCCTCCTACGACGCCGTGGCTGACGTCTGCCTCATGACGAACGCGAGCAACGCTAGCGTCACACTGCGTCATCTGCCGGACTCTACGGCCTTCTTCAAGTTCGGTGAGTGTCTTAAAAAAACCATGGCAATAAATCCTGTATGAAGTAGGTGAACATTCTGTATAACTGGTGGAGTTATTCCTGCGTTGTGGCCAGTAAATGTTGCTAGGACCATAGCAGTCTACAGTTCGAACTTCATCAGTCTTTAATTTCGAGTATTGAATTTCGCAGAAACACGACTAATGTCACCTCTTTCACCCACACTTACACAATGTCACCTCTCTACCACCACAATGGTGGTGGTAGAAAACGCAGTACCATAGATCAAAATTATTACAAATATGTTTTGCTCATAATTTATATGTTCACTTTTATTGAATTTCTTGGAAATTCCTGATATAGTTAATGAATATCAATGAATGAAAATTAGAAATCGAGGTTGATGGAAAAATTATGGTGGTATTAATTAATTATGGGCAAATGCAAAGACCGATTCCGTATCATTTTTCTATTAATTATTTTCGCCTGATATTTGAGAAAAGTTTTTCGAAGCCAGAAGCACAATAATTGAACGATACGTGGCAGTCAGTTGTATTAACTTAGACCTGATCATGACAAGATATTGACAATACTGTGCAGGTGGACTTTGTAGCTTGAATCGCCGACTAATACGGAGACAATATTTCGTTGCTCAGCACAATTTCAACATACACAATAGACGTTTGAACAATGTATTCCAGATACCGGCTTAAACTAAATAAAATCGTTATTTTTATAACACTGGTGCACATTTCATAGTTATTAATATGATGGTATGTTGTGAGTGGATTTTAAATTCAAGTCCCTAGTGCAAACGTGACTCATTAGATGTGAAAAACGTGAATAGTGAATGCATGAAGAAGGGACGAGTTTATGATCNATAACAATCATAAAAAAATGAAATAGATAGCAGGTCTGGGTATTGGAGCAATGTAAAAAAAATTCGTTGGGAGTTTTCTGCTCATGTGAGCAACATAAATTTAAATGATAATTCAAGTTCCATCAAAATAAAATTAATCTTTCACATAAAAAGGAAGCGATGATAACGAATAAGTCTGTGTCTTGCTGTCGTCAGTTGCGTACTAGGAAGCCTGTGGAATTTTCTCACATTTAAAACACGGGAAAACGATAATTAATATTATAAAATATTCACAATACTGCTCTCAATATTCGCAGAGTAATGTAAAAAAAATGCGTCCGGAGTATTTTATTATGTTCATAGCATAAATTTAAATGATAATTCTAGTTCCATTCCAAAAAAATATCTTCCACATAAAATGGGAACGATGCTAACGAACAGGTCTTTGTCTTGCTGTCGTCAGTTGCGTATTGTGAAGCCTGTTGAATTTTCTCCGACTTAAATTGCGTGCAATTGATTTATAATATCCGATAATATTCTCACTAATATTTTCAATATTCTTTAATTCTGCACACAAACTCTAAAACGCCGCGAATAAGTTTGGGATATCCAGAAAACTTCAGCTATGAATATATTTAAATACGTTATTTAAGGGTTATTATGCCACACATATTATTTTTTCTTAAAGTTTGTCTTTGTTGTCATAACATTTATGATGACAAATTAACGCTCGTGCGGCAAGCTGTTGAATAAAAAAAATTTTGGCCTTTGGAGAAGACTGCTTGGTGATGGCTATGAATTAATTGAAATATTAAATTTATTTACGAGCATTGGAAAACTTTCGTTGCAATGAATTGAGTGCCTGCCCTATTATTTAGTTTCAGGTCTGAAATTAAGAACGAACAGAAGCATTCCTGATTTCATATTTAATTTTTGTCAAGGGAAAATCACTTTGGAGTGTCTTCCACTAATTAATTTCTCGGGATTATAGTTGAAAATATCAAAGTTCACAATTATTTCGAGTCGGCCGATTTGATGGTACATGACCTTTAAGGGAAATAAAATTCAATTGCATATATTAAAAAATTGAACAATGCATATTTTATGTGTAACGAAACGTAATCTCGAATTGGCTCAACAGGAAATTTTTTTTATGTACGATTTTGCATTTACTCCGGTGATAAAGATAAAGATAAGAGATTAAGATAAAGTGAGGCGTCGAATGCACTAACAACAAGCTGCATGCTAGAGGCCAGCTTGGCCCAAATGAACACTCCACTTCGCGGTCCTCTACGCTGGCAAGCGTAGCAGCCTATGAAGCCAAGTGCTTATAACAATAGCGCCGTGAGTCAAAATCCACTACTTAACAATGTTAGATCAGAAGAAGGCATTTATGCATCCGGCTTCACCTACGCTAGTTCCCCAGACTAACCATCAAAATAATCCATAAGGACCTAACCTAATCTCATTGTCTGCGGGTGGGTGGAGGGGTGAGGGACCTGAGCAGGCAGTCAGTCATTGGCTGCAAGAAGGTGGAGAGGGCTGGGCAACCTGAGTAGGTGAGGCCAGATACAGAACTGCGTGATGATAAGCGACCATGCTTAAGTAGTGGCTTTGACTGCGGCGCCGGCGTCTTTAATTAGCAGTGCGGAACTTATTCGGCTTACAGTGCTCCAGCGTGGTCTGTGGTTCCTGTGCTTATGCTCGGTTATTGAAAACTATGCAAAATATGCTGTGTAACAATGCAAACAACGATCCGCATCAATGCAAATTTCTAATTCAATTTATTGAATATTTTGAAAATGTTTTCGATTTAATCACAAAATTTATCAATGACAAGAAACATGAAGAAGGTTAAAAAAAACTATATAAGCTGCAATCACTATTATTTCGAATTTAAAAGCAATTGGATACAAATATCAATACTCTAGGTAGAAAGATCCAAAGCCTAATTACTAATCACAAACATTTGAAATGAAATTAAAAAAATTCGAGGAAATATAATAAACGAAATATGCTTTGGAATTAAAAACGCCATCGATAGAAATATTTAAAATTTCAAGTCGAATCCTTGTGCGCTCTGAGTAAAGAAAAATCACGATAATTTTTTTTCTCGGGCTGAAATTGAAAACACGAAAAAACTCTATAAAATATTTTAATTACACCCAATATATCTGCAAGAATCGCATGAACTATGTAGTTTTCTAGATGAAGTTCATGTGCAAAAAATGTGAATTAAGAACTACACGAATGAAAATATCTAAGAATATGTGTGTCAATGCACGATGATTTAAGAGGTGTCAGTAAACCACCTACCGGATAATAAAAATTATCGGAAATAGAAGTAGCTCACAATGTATTAGTAAATTTTAATGTAATTTATTTGAAATAACTAGTAAAATAAGTGAATATCAAAGAATAAAAATCACACCCGCCGTGAACAAGAATTTCAAATGCACGGCAGAAACATAATGAACTCCTCATATTTGATAAAGAAATTGCAAACACTTCCTATGAGAACATCAAGTATGGGGTTAGTAAAATATTATTACAAAAAAGGAAAACTCAAAATAGACAGAAAAATAAAACATAATTTTTAAATCTGCAAAACAACTGTTTTCTGTATTTTGCAAACAATTATATAGACTCTAACTAATAAAAATCAGTAAACTAATATCAAGTTGCTTCTCATTTCCAAAAGATTTCCTAGTTCATGACACGAAGCAAGAAATTGAACTTAAATTTACAATTAATTTAATTTTTTTATAATTCATGATTGTAAAACTAATTTGATAATTATTCGTGAGCATATGCAAGACCCATTTTTGTATCATTTATTTCACCGTATAGTTTAGAAACAATTAGAGACCGTAATATTTTGCAATGAATTTGATCCACGCACGCGAGTCACGTCAAGAATGTTCGCTGCACTCGATCCTTTGTCTACTGCATGTGGCTTTGGCTCTAGACTTTTGTGTTGATTTAAACATTATACAATAATACAGTTAAAAATTTATTGATTTATGGTAATAATTCCTCTAAACACAATATCTTGTGGCTTGAATCGCCAACAAACAAGGCGACAATATTTCGTTCGCTTGGCGTAATTTCAACACACAATTAATAGACGCTGGTTGCATAAATTATGGTTGTCAGTTTAAACTATTAGAAAACCATTATTTACAAAGCTGGTGCACAGTGCACACTCAGGAGTTTAAAAGTACTTGTTGCAGTTGATCAAATAGAACATAACAGGCATGACTGTGAAGATAAAATTTAGCACTGAACATTAACATGATTGCATAAGTTCAGCACAAACAAAAGGTGCTGGATGCAAGGACTACGGATGTCAGCTTAAACTATGATAAAACTATTATTGCTAAAAAGCGGGTTCACACTCTAGAATTATTTCCATGTTGGTATGTTGTGCGTAGCCTAGAAATTCAAATCCTTCATGCAAATGCCACTCATTAGATAAGAAAAACGCTAATAGCTAATGCATGATAATCGGATAAATGTTTAGTTATTGCCCATTGTGTTTATGTGGAACGTAAAAATCACACATGAAATAATTTCAGAATATCAATTCGAAAATATCTAGAAAAAAACACACACGAAATAATTTGAGGATATCAAACAGATATATCTAGAAGAAACCACATACAAGTTATTCTAGAATATTACTACAGTAATATTCCGAAGAAAACGCATATGATACAGTAATATCCTAGGAAAAAATGCATGCAGTAATATCCTGATGAAAACGCATACAGTAATATCATGAAGAAAACGCATAGAGTAATATCCGGAAGAAAACGCATATAGAGTAATATCCGGAAGAAAACGCATGCAGAAATATCCTGAAAAAACGCATGCAGTAATATCCTGAAGAAAACGTATACAGTAATATCCTGAAGAAAACGCTTACAGTAATATCCTGAAGAAAACGCATGCAGTAATATCCTGAAAAAAACGCATGCAGTAATGTCCTGAAGAAAACGTATACAGTAATATCCTGAAGAAAACGCTTACAGTAATATCCGGAAAAAAACGCATACAGTAATATCCCGAAAAAACGCATACAGTAATATCCTGAAGAAAACGCAGAGAGTAATATCCGGAAGAAAACGCATACAGTAAAATCCAGAAGAAAACGCATACATTAATATCCGGAAGAAAACGCATATAGTAATATCCTGAAGAAAACGCATGCAGTAATATCCTGAAGAAAACGCATACAGTAATATCCTGAAGAAAACGCATAGAGTAATATCCGGAAGAAAACGCATACAGTAAAATCCAGAAGAAAACGCATACATTAATATCCGGAAGAAAACGCATACAGTAATATCCTGAAAAAACGCATACAGTAATATCCTGAAGAAAACGCATGCAGTAATATCCTGAAGAAAACGCATACAGTAATATCCTGAAGAAAACGCATGCAGTAATATCCTGAAGAAAACGCAAACAGTAATATCCGGAAGAAAACGCATGCAGTAATATCCTGAAGAAATCGCATACAATTATATCCTGAAGAAAACGCAATGCTCCCTCCAGAATAAGAGTATAAAAAATATAACGAGGACAATGAATTTTCTTCCCCTAATTATTTGTTCAATATCTCATTGGTCATTACTGACATTGTTTTAAAGACCACACGGGCATTTTATATATCGATGTACCATAATTTATTATTGTTATAGCGATCATAAACAGTTACATAGCTGTCCAAATAATAGGAACATGTCGGCAAATGAGCTACAACTGCACGTTTTAGTAGCCCACGAAGCGGGTCACAATTAGGTGAAAGTAATGATATATGTTAAACAGACTAATAACTCGGGCAGGATTAACTCCAATAATCAAATTTCCTCCACAAAAAAAAACTTTCACCGGATTTAAACATAAAGTTTTGTGCACAACGCTGGTATTTTTTCTGTGTGTTTCACGGGTGCCCCCAAAAATATCATGCCTGTGTCTTTCAGCATAGATGCTGGTCCAGTGTTGAGAATGGTGTCTTCGACTTCGTTGAAGACCGATTTGTTCAGGTACGTGCCATCGGGCCAAATGTACGATCCGTTCGAACTTCTGACGGCGACTGTCCAAGCAACTTTTTCGCTCCAAAAAAAGCCAGGTTTAACCCCACCTGCTGTGTTAGATGAAAGAAATTTATATATAAGTTTAGCAAATGTATTACCTTTATCAACACAGCAGCTTTACTGGATTGAGTGCCATTAAGCAGACTCTTAGCTTGTGCGTCTTTCTGGATGTTTATATTTAGCAATGATAGCTGCAGTGGCAATTAAATAGATGCAGGATTTTACATTTCACAAATGAAATTAATTAAAACCGAACATACTAAGTTATAGGGCAACGAAGCAAAGTAAAAGCATAATGCTGTGGAGCTTGTATATAAGCCCTATAGCGACTATTGACCAAAGCCTTTCTATCTACCAAAGCTCAGGTCTATTTTAAGCTTAAGGAAAATTACGATACGAAAGATTCGATCGCTAATGTCTCGAGCAGAAATTCCTCCGTCCGCAAATTCACTTACTCTTCACGTCTTCCATGGCGATGTTCAAAACTTCCCGCGAGTTGATGATGAGAGGAACGCCGTCCACCGCACCAAACAGCGCCCTCTGGTTGGCAAGCGATCCGTTGACAGATCCTTCGCTCAGAAAGACCACAGGCAGTGGAGTAAACTCTGTGGGTAAAAGGGAAGGCATAGGACGTGTTTTTATGATATTCAACACTCAAAATTTAAAACTGAAGAAGTTTAAACTATTGACGGCGACGATCCTAGCTACTCGACGTCTGCGTGCGATCGTGGGTAACTCATTGAAGCATACACGTATACTCATGACATACAAGGTGCCAGAAGGATTACTAGAATTTGAAATAAGAACCGACACCAGGGACCACGGCTATAAACAAAAAAAAACTGCGTTGTAACACATCCATGCGACAACATTTCTTCTCGCTTCGAGTCACCGACATGTGGAACAGCCTCCCTGATTGCATCGTTGACGCTCCGAGTATGAATGCCTTCAATAACAGACTAGACGAAGCTATGCAGGAGCATATGTTCTGTCTTAACATGCCTTAAAAATCACGGACCAGGCAATAAGTCCAGCAGCTATCTCAATCAATCGTCAGTTATTGAAAGATCGGGTTCCCAAGGCCGGATCCCTTGTGAATCAAGTCACGAAAAATTCAAGAATCGGCAACAGGCCATGGGCCTATTTCTTCAGTGCCGACACTTCTATTCTATTCTTATCATAACATTTATTTTGACGAACGCTCATGTGGCTATCTGTTGATAAAAATTGCAGGTTATTATTTTGGAATTTAGAGAAGACTGCTCGGTGATGGCTGTGAATTAATCGAAATATCAAATTTATTTACGAGTATTGGAAAACCATTCGTTGTTATAAATTGAATACCTGCCCTATTATTTAGTTTCAAGTCTGAAATTAGAAACGATCAGAAGCTCTCCTGATTTTACATTTAAATTTTATCTTGGGTAAATCACTTCGAAATGTCTACAATCTCTAATTTTCCGGGATTATAGTCGGAAATATCCATGTTCACAAAATATTTTGCGTCGGCCTGTTTAATGGTATTTGACCTTTAAGTGAAATAAAATTCAATTGCTAGGATTAAAAAATAGAACAATGCATATTTTATGCGTAACGAAACCTAATCTCAAATTGTCTCATCAGGAACATTTTTTTAAATGTGCGATTTTGAATTTTCTCTAGTGAGAAGTGAGGCGTCCAATGCACTAACGACGAGATGCAAGCTAGAGGTCAGCTTAGCCCAAATGCACACTCTACTCCTCATTCCTCTACACTGGTAAGCGTAGCAGCCTATGAAGCCAAGTGCTTACAACAATAGCGCTGTGAGTCATTTTCAACTGCTTAACTATGTTGGATCAGAAGCAGACATTTCAGCATCCGGCTTCACCTACGCCAGTTCCCCAGATTCTCCACCAAAATGATCCATAAGCGACCTAACCTAACCTCATTGTCTGCGGGTGGGTGGAGGGTTGGGGGACCTGAGCAGGCAGAGTCAGCCATTGGCCGCAAGAAGGTGGAGAAGGTTGGGCAACTGAGTAGGTGAGGCCAGATACAGAACTGAGTGCTGATAAGCGACCATGCTTATGTAGTGGCTTTGACTTCGGCACCGGCGTCTTTAATTAGCAGTGCGGAACTTATTCGGCTTACGGTGTTCCAGCGTGGTCTGTGGTTCCTGTGCTTATGCTCGTATTGAAAACTATGCAAACTATGCTCTGTAACTATGCAAACAACGATCTGCATCAATGAAAATTTATAATTCAATTTATTGAATATTTTGAAACTTTTCTCGATTTATTCACAAAATTTTTCAATGACTAGAAATATGAAGAAGGTTATAAAAAACTATATAAGTTGCGAACACTATATTTTCGAATTTAAAAGCTGGTGGATACAAATATCACTACTTTAGGTAGAAAGATCCTTAGCCTAAGTACTAATCACGAACGTTTCAAATGAAATTCTAAAAACTCGAGGATATATAATATATGAAAGTTCGCTCTGAAATTAATAACGCCATCGATAGAAATATTAAAGACATAATTGGACGCTTTGTGTAAAGGAAAATCACAATAAATTTTTTTATCTCGGACAGAAATTGAAAATGCGAATAAATCTCTATTATATTTTAATAATACTCAATAATATATATGCAATGATCACGCCAAATCTGTAGTTTTATAAATAAAACACATATGCAAATAATATGAATTTAAAACTTCATGAATGAAAATATCTAGGGACATGTGTGTCAATACGCAATGAAATAATTGGTGGCAGTAAACCACCTAATTGAAAATAAAAATGATCGGAAATAGAAGTAGCTCACAATGCATCAGTATATTTTGATGTAATTTATTTGAAATGACGTAAAATAATTTGATATCATATAATGTAAATCACAGCCGCCGTGAACAAGAATTTCAAATGCACGGCAGAAACATAATGAACTCCTCATACTTGATAAAGAAATTGCAATCACTTCCTATGAGAACATCAAGTATGGGGTTAGTAAAATATTACAAGAAAGGAAAACTCAAAGTAGACAGAAAAATAAAACCTAATTTTTTTAAATCTGCAAAACAAATATTTTCTGTATTTTGTAAGCATTTATATAGATTCTAACTAACACAAATCAGTAAAGTAATGTCAAGTTACTTCTCATTTCATTTCTCAATTCATTTAATTTTATTATAATTCATGATGGCATAACTAATTTGATAAGGCCCATTTTTGAATCAGTTATTTCACCGAATAGGTCATAAACATTCAGAGACTGTAATATTTCGTAATGAATTTGATCCACGCCCGCTAGTCACGTCAAGAATGTTCGTTGCACTCGATCCTTGGTCTACAGCATGTGGCTTTGGTTCGAGGCTTTAATTTGTGTTGATTTAAACATTATAGAAAGATAGAGTTTAAATTGTATCGATGTTTGCTAATAATTCCTCTAAACACAATATCTTGTGGCTTGAATCGCCAACAAATAAGGCGACAATATTTCGTTCGCTTGACATAATTTCAACACACTATTAATAGACGTTGGTTGCATAGATTATGGTTGTCAGTTTAAACTATTAGAAAACCATTATTTACAAAGCTGATGCACAGTGCACACTCAGGAATTTTAATGTACTTATTTTAGTTGATCAAATAGAACGTAACAGACATGCTTGTGAATATAAAATTTAGCACTGAGCATTTACATGATTGCTTTGAGTGGCATCTGCATGAGCAAATTATGATCCGCATCAATGGAAATTTATAATTTTATTGATTTTAAACTCAGATATTTATCGATATATCACAAACTTTACCTATGACACTCTATGTCCGTGCGAAAAAGATTTGCAAAATGTAAGAAAAATATTGTAAATAAATTCATTGTAAATTGCATATACTATCACACATACAACCGTGTACATTAAAATATCAATAATAAGACAAAAACTCACAAAGCCTCAATTAAGTACAAGTCACTAACGCATAAAATGGAATTATAAAAACGCAAAAAATATATTACTCGAAAATTAACACCGAAGTCTTGAAAGAAAACCATAAGATATTAAATCGGAATCTCATGCGGTGTTAGTAAGAGAGTTATCACGATTAAATATTTCGCTTTAAGATCAACGTGAACTTTGTTCATATTCTAACCACACACAACACATATGCAATATCTACGCGAAATATGTATATTTCGTGAAGAATACATCTAAAAGAAAACACTTACAAAGTTATTCTAGAACATTAATACAGTAATATCCTGAAGAAAACGCATACAGTAATATTCCGAAGAAAACGCATACAGAAATATCCTGAAAAAAACACATACAATAATAACCTGGAGAGACGCTTATAGTAAAATATGAAGGAAACGCATATAGTAATATCCTGAAGAAAACGCAGTGCTTCCTCCAGATTAACAAATTACAAATATAGCAATGAAAACTTCTAAATTATCTGGTATTACATAGCCTACAGACCTACACTTTTAAAGAGAGCTAAATTAATTAATTTTCTTACTTAATTTGTTCAATATCTCATTGCCATCACTAAAATTGTTTTAAAGTCCTCAAGGACATTATATTATTCGATGTATCATAAGTTATAATTGTTATAGTGATTGTAAGCAGTTGCATAGCCGTCCAAATAATAGGAATATGCACCATCGATGATGCTAAATCGCTATTGTTCTAAATCTAAATCGCTAAATTAGAGTCTGTAACAATAAACACTACATATGTACGCCTATATAACCCTTACAAATTTCCAATGCTATGCTCAAAAATAATATAACGTAACATAAAGACATACTTTAAAATATGTAATGTACCAAAAGATATCTCGTCGTTGTTGCTGATGGTCATGTGTTGTTTAGTAACACTGTTAAGCACTAAATATATCCTATCAAATACATAAATAAAATAGATACGTATATCTATATACCATTGTGAATAGGATACCTAAATTGTCGATGAATGCAAACTTTATCCATGACAAAAAAACACGAAAAATATTATAAATACATGAAATTTCTATTGACACACTATCATGTCGAATTTTTAACTGCATTGATATAAATATCAATACCCAAATAGAAAGTTTTATAGCCTTAAAAGTACAAATAATGAACACATAAATCGATATTTTAGAAATGCAAGATATATAACACTCGATAATTCACACTTTAGTCTTAAGATGCATCTTCACTTACTCTTTACGTCTTCCATGGCGATGTTCAAAACCTCCCGCGAGTTGATGATGAGAGGAACGCCGTCCATCGCACCACACAGCGCCCTCTGGTTGGCAAGCGATCCGTCGTCAGATGCTTCGCTCAGGAAGACCACAAGTGGTGGTGGAGTAAGCACTGTTGGTGGAAGTGATGGCTTTGGACGTCTTTTTTTATGTTGCTTAATACTTTGATACTCAATATTCAATTCAATGCAAAATTAAAGGCAGTTGAAGTTCGAAATTTTTGACGGTGACGGTCCAAGCCAACTTTACCGGCCAAAAGGCCAGAATAACACCACTTGTTGTATAGAATGTTTCGTGACATTTATATCCGGAAAACCGAATATCTTTATTTATATACCAGCTATACAGGATTTAGTGCCATTGATCACGGCATGTTGGCTCTTTAAGACACTCACCGAACTTGAAGAAGGCCGTGGAGTTCAGCAGTTGACGCACTGTGACGCTGGCGGGGCTCGCGTTCGTCATGAGGCAGACGTCAGCCACAGCGTCGTAGGAGGCGCCCGTACAGTTGCTTTGTGAGCCGCAACGAGCTCTGCATGAGACTACGTTATGATAAGAGATTAAATGTATTACATATGTAGAGAAACTGATAAAACACTTTTTGGTGCATTAATTCAAGACTCATTAATGAGATAATTAAAAGGCTTCTAATAAACTTACATTCGCTAACAACGTCAATCGTGACTATGTTGGGACCGTACAGTTGCACATCATTAATGACTGTCTGGTAAACAGTAGCAGAACAAATGAAAGCTGATGTGGCTAAGTATATAGCAGCTGTGGGCATCGACTGGATGATTCGGCGGCGATCCATTGTTTTTATCGAGATCCTGTCGAGGAGAAAGTTTAGATTGCATTTACATATGAATAACGATTTGTATTATGTTATTCATTTTAAAATTAGATTATTATAACGAAGGTCATACTCTCAATCTAGGTGCTGTGCACAATGTAACAATCTTACTATAAAATTGACACTGTATTTGGAATTCAGAGTAATGTAAAAAAAATTGCGTCCGGAGTATTTTATTATGTTCATAACATAAATTTAAATGATAATTCTAGTTCCATTCCAAAAAATTATTCTTCCACATAAAATGGGAACGATGCTAATGAACAGGTCTGTGTCTTGCTGTCGTCAGTTGCGTATTGTGAAGCCTGTTGAATTTTCTCCGACTTAAATCGCGTGCAATTGATTTATAATATCCTATAATATTCTCACTAATTTAGATCGTATATAAGTACTTATATCATTAGTCCGCTTAAATCGCAAGTTCACAAGGAATTTAAAAGCAAAGAAAATGCCAAGAAAATTCACCATATCGATATTGAAAACGTTTCGGAGTCCAGCTCCATCATCAGTTCGACTAAACTAAAATGAATATAATCACTTCAAAAGTCAAAATTCAAAGACAGACAGAAAGTGATTATATTCGTTTTAGTTTAGTCGAACTGATGATGGAGCTGGACTCCGAAACGTTTTCAATATCGATATGGTGAATTTTCTTGGCATTTTCTTTGCTTTTAAATTCCTTGATTCTCACTAATATTTTCAATATTCTTTAATTCTGCGCACAAACTCTAAAACGCCTCGAATAAGCTTGGGGATTTCCAGACAACTTCAGCTATGAATCTATTTAAATACGTTCTTTAAGGGTTATTATGTAAATAAATAACCAGATATTATGTTTTGCTTAAAGTTTGTCTGTGTTATCATAGCATTTATGGTCACGAACGCTCATGCTGCTAGATGCCCAATAAAGAATTGCTGGTCTTTATTTTGGAATTTGAAGAAGACTGCTCGGTGATGGCTGTGAACTAATATAAATATTGAATTTCTTTACGAGCGTTGGAAAACTTTTGTTGTTATGAATTGAGTACCTGCCCTATTATTTAGTTTCAGGTCTGAAATTAGGAACGAACATAAGCTCTCCTAATTTTATTTTTGAATTTTGTCTTGGGTAAGTCACTTTGAAGTGTCTTCCAAAAACTAATTTTTCAGGATTATAGTTAGAAATATCTATGCACGCAAATATTTTGAGTCGGCCGATTTGAGAACTTAACCTTCAAGGGAAAAATTTTCAATTGCATAAATTCCGAAATTTAATAATGAACATTTCATGCGCAACAAAATGTTATCTCAAATTGGCTCATCAGGAATTTTTTTCATATGCGATTTTGAATTTTCTTCTTTGAAAAGTGACGCGTCGAATGCAGTAACGACGAATTGCATGCTAGCGACCAGCTAAGCCCAAATGCGCACTCCACTCCTCATTCCTCTACACTGGTAAGCGTAGCAACCTATGAAGCCAAGTGCTTATAACAATAGCTCCGTGAGTCAAAATACACTGCTTAATTATGTTAGATCAGAAGAGGGCATTTCAGCATCCGGCTTCACCTACGCTAGTTCCCCAGACTATCCATCAAAATTATCCATAAGGGACCTAACCTAACCTCATTGTCTGAAGGTGGGTGGAGGAGTGAGGGACCTGAGCCGGCAGAGTCAGCCATTGGCCGCAAGAAGGTGGAGAGGGTTGGGCAACCTGAGTAGGTAAGGCCAGATACAGAACTGCGTGTTGATAAGCGACCATGCTTAAGTAGTGGCTTTGGACTTCGGCGTCGTTGGCTTTAATTAGCAGTGCTGAACTTATTCGGCTTACGGTGTTGCAGCGTGGTCTGTGGTTCCTGTGCTTATGCTCAGTTATTGAAAACTGTGCAAACTATACTGTATAACAATGCAAACGAAGATCCGCATCAAAGAAAATTTCTAATTCAATTTATTGAATATTCAGAAACTCTTCTCGATGTATTCACAAAATTTATAAATGACAAGAAATATGCAGAAGGTTATAAAAAACGATATAAGTTGCAAACACGATTATTTTGAATTTAAAAGCAAGTGGATACAAATATCAATACTCTAGGTAGAAAGATTGAAAGCCTAAGTACTAATAACGAACGTTTCAACTGAAATTTTAAAACTCGAGGAAATATAATATATGAAAGTTTGCTTTGAAATTAGAAACGCCATCGATAGAAATATTTAAGATTTTAATTTGAAGCCTTATGCCCTTCAAATGAAGGAAAATCTTAATAATTTTTTTTTCTCCGACGGAAATTGAAAACGCGAATAAATATCCATTGATATTTTAATTACACTCAATATATATGCAATAATCACGCAAAATATGTGGTTGTCTAGATGAATCACATATTCAATTACTATGAATTAACAAGTTCATGAATGGAAAAATTGTAAGGAATTTATACAAGCATAACGGCTAACAATTTTATTGGAACTCCAGAAGGTAAACTTCGGCTCCAGCGAAGTAGAATAACGGAACTGCAGTGGATGCAGTTTAGGGAACTGAAAGTAGAAAAAGAGACTTTGCTAAATAAATGCCAAAGCTTGAGAAATGATTTGATCAATTATGTTCAGTAATTCCAATTCAGCGGTACAAAACTTGACAGTGAACGCATATTCCCAATCTAACCTCAAATGAAATAACGCGTACAGCACAAATAATGTCGCGCTGGCTGCACTGGAGGCATGAAGCACACGGCAAAGAGATGCGACGTATGAGAATACACCGGAGTTTATACTGTAAATGGACAGTTACAAACCAAGATTAGATTGATGGAATAATTGCTATTGTATCATATGCTATTAATCATTATGAGGATCATGATATATTGATCAAATTATGCAAAGTTAAGAATAAATATTTCGCGACTAACCTTCTAATTTATTACCGCTGGGGTAAATTTAGAAGTGGCTTGAAAGCCGTTTAGAGGTAGGTGTTTTCAAGTGCAATTGAGTGCATAGGTTAGTATATTAATAAATGACTTGGTAGACCCAACGTGACTAAGTTAATAGGGTTAAAGCGCCACAAGGCGTAAGTTAATTGGCTGGAAAGCCGGCAATACTGCCAAGTTTAATTAATGCGTCAGAGACGTCTTAAAGTTGGGTCAAACCAAATAGTAGCGTGGCATGCATTAATCATGATAAAGGGCCCATAGCATGCATTAAATCAAAAAGATGATAGGAAGTGAAATTGCACTCTGGTCACTGCGGGCAATACAGTAGCCTAGAACACCATTTGAGTCACCTCCGTATCACATAAGCCAGTCAAAAGTTGAGCTTTAATGCCTCAAAACTTCTCTCGAAATTGACACTTAATCTAACTTAATCTTTAAGGTCTACGTTACAGCAAAATGGAACATAATTTTAATTAAATGGAACATGAATCAGTAAAATTTCTAATAATATCTAAGAATATATTTGTCAATGCACAATGATATAAGTGGTGGCAGTAAATAAAGTTGTCAGAAATAAAATGAAAGTTGTCAGAAATAGAAATAACTCGCAATGTATTAGTACATTTTAATGTAATTTATTTGAAATGACTAGTTCACTAAGTGGATATCCAAGCATGAAAATTATAGCCGCCGTGAACAAGAATTTCAAATGCATCGCAGAAACACAATGAACTCCTCATACTTGACATAGAAATTGTAAACACTCCTTTCGAGAACATCAAGTAAGGGGTTAGTAAAATTTTATTACAAAAAAGAACTCAAAAAAGAGAGAAAATTAAAACCCATTTTTTCTAATCGGCACAACGACAAATATGTTTCGTATTTTGTAAGCTTTTTAAAGATTCTAATACAAATCAGTAAAATAATGTCAATTTGCTTCTCATTTCACAAAGATTTTCCTACTTCATGACAGGAAGCTAAGAATTGAGCCAAAATTAACTGTTCTTTTAATTGTATTAACATTCATGTTGGAAAAATTAATTTGATAATTATTCGTGATGATATGCAAGGTTCATTTTCGTATTATTTGTTTCACCGTATAGTTTATAAACAATTAGAGACTGTAATATTTTGCAATGAATTCGATCCACTCCCGCGAGTCACGTCAAGAATGTTCGTTGCACTCGGTCCTTTGTCTACTGCATGTGGCTTTGGCTCTAGACTTTTGTGTTGATTTAAATATTATACAATGATATAGTTTAAATTTTTTATTTTTGCCAATAATTCCTCTGAAGACAAAATCATGTGACTTGAATCGACAACAAATACGGCTACAATATTTCGTTCACTTAGCATAAATTCAACACACAATTAATAGATGTTAAATGCATACATTATGGTTGTCAGTTCAAACTATAACAAAACCATTATTTTTACGAAGCTGGAGCACAGTGCACACTCCAGAGTTTAAATGTACGTGTTTTAGTTGATCAAATGGAACGTAACAAGCATGACTGTGAAGATAAAATTTAGCACTGAGCATTAACATGATTGCTTTGAGTGGCATCTGTGTAAACTACAATTCGCAACATTGGAAATTTCTAATTTTATTGTTTTTAAACTCAGATATTCATCGATAAATCACAAACTTTACCTAGGCTAATTGACGTCCACACAAAAAAAAATCGCAAAAAGTAAAAAAATATTGTAAATATATTCTTTGTAAATTGCATACACTATCACACATACAACCGTGTGCATATAAATATCAATACTAAGACAGAAACTTTCAAAACCATAAGTTCTAGTCACTATAGCGTAGAAAATAGAATTGTAAAAACGCAAGATATCTAATACTCGAAAATTACTATTGAAATCTAGAAATAAATCCATAAGATATTAGATTGAAACCTTGTGCAGTGTTATTAAGAGAGTTATCCCAATACTATAATATATTGCTTTAAGATCAACGTAAATTTGTTCATGTTCTAGCCACGTAATATATATGCTATGTCAACACGACATATAAAAAGTTTTGGACTAATCGCAAATACAATGAAGAGGACTTTCCACCGTCAAAATGGGAAATATTTAAGAATAAATGCGTCAATACACACCGATATAAATGGTGGTGGTAGAAAACGAAGATCAAAATTATTACAAATACATTTTTCTTATAGCTTATAAGTACAATTCAATTGAATGTATTGGAAATTTCTAATACATTTACTCTATATCATATAAGGGGAAAAATGTTTCCAGACTAATGAAACAATTTTGGTGGTGATTATTAAGGAGCACGTGCGAGGACCTTTTCTGTATTATCTCTCTGTTAGTTAAAAGTTTCTCGTAACTTCTGGTAATGATTGGTCAGAATCCAAGTACTTGTGGCTTAAATAGCCGACAAATAAGGAGACCATTTTAAGTAGGCTTAGTATAAGTTCAACACAAACAAAAGGTGCTGGATGCTAAGACTACGGATGTCAGTTCAAACTATGATAGAGCCATTATTGCTAAAAAGCGGGTTTACACTCTAGAATTATTTCCATGTTGGTATGTTGTGAGTAGCCTTGAAATTCAAATCCTTCATGCAAATGTCACTCATTAGATAAGAAAAACGCTAATAGTGAATGCATGATAAACAAATAAATGTTTGGTTATTGCCCATTGTGTTTATGGGGAACGTAAAAATCACACATGAAATTATTTCAGAATATCAATGCGAAAATATCTAGAAGAAAACACACACGAAATAATTTGAGGATATCAAAACAGATATATCTAGAAGAAACCACTTACAAGTTATTCTAGAATATTACTCAGTAATATTCCGAAGAAAACGCATATGATACAGTAATATCCTAGGAAAGAATGCATGCAGTAATATCCTGAAGAAAACGCGTGCAGTAATATCCTGAAAGAAACGCATACAGTAATATCCTGAAAAACGCATGCAGTAATATCCTGAAGAAAACGCATAGAGTAATATCCTGAAAAACGCATGCAGTAATATCCTGAAGAAAACGCATACAGTAATATCCATCGCACCACACAGCGCCCTCTGGTTGGCAAGCGATCCGTTGACAGATCCTTCGCTCAGAAAGACCACAGGCAGTGGAGTAAACTCTGTGGGTAAAAGGGAAGGCATAGGACGTGTTTTTATGATATTCAATACTCAAAATTTAAAACTGAAGAAGTTTAAACTATTGACGGCGTCGATCCTAGCTACTCGACGTCTGCGTGCGATCGACGTCTGCGTGGGTAACTCATTGAAGCATACAAGTATACTCATGACATACAAGGTGCCAGAAGGATTACTAGAATTGGAAATAAGAACCGACACCAGGGACCACGGCTATAAGAATGCCTTCAAGAACAGACTAGACGAAGCTATGCAGGAGCATATGTTCATTCTTAACATGCCTAAAAAATCACGGACCAGGCAATAAGTCCAGCAGCTATCTCAATCAATCGTCAGTTATTGAAAGATCGGGTTCCAAAGGCCGGATCCCTTGTGAATCAAGTCACGAAAAATTCAAGAATCGGCAACAGGCCATGGGCCTATTTCTTCAGTGCCGACACTTCTATTCTATTCTACTTTTACCGGCCACAACGGAGGAGAAACTCCTCCAGTAATACAGAATGTTCTCCTGTTATTTCCATGTATAAACTGAAATATCTTTATCCATCAACTAGTTCACCCGCTTTACAGGATTTATTGCCATGGTTTTTTTAATACACTCACCGGACTTGAAGAAGGCCGTGGAGTCCAGCAGTTGACGCACTGTGACGCTGGCGGGGCTCGCGTTCGTCATGAGGCAGACGTCAGCCACTCGTTGACGCTCCGAGTATGAACGCCTTCAAAAACAGACTAGACGAAGCTATGCAGGAGCATATGTTCAGTCTTAAAATGCCTAGCAAATTACGGACCAGGCAATAAGTCCAGCAGCTATCTCAATCAATCGTCAGTTATGGAAAGATCGGGTTCCAAAGGCCGGATCCCTTGTGAATCAAGTCACGAAAAATTCAAGAATCGGCACCATCCATGGGCCTATTTTCTTCAATGCCGATACTTCTATTCTATTCTATATGAAGAAGGTTATAAAAAACTATATAAGTTGCAAACACTATAATTTCGAATTTAAAAGCGGGTGGATACAAATATCACTACTCTAGGTAGAAAGATCCTTAGCCTAAGTACTAATCACGAACGTTTCAAATAAAATTTAAAAAATTCGAGGATATATAATATATGAAAGTTTGCTCTGAAATTATTAACGCCATCGATAGAAATATTAAAGATTTCAAACTGAATCCATAATTGGGCGCTTAATTTGTGTAAAGTAAAATCACAATAAATTTTTTATCTCGGACAGAAATTGAGAACGCGAATAAATCTCTATTATATTTTAATAATACTCAATAATATATATGCAATGATCACGCCAAATCTGTAGTTTTATAGATGAAACCCATATGCAAATAATATGAATTTACAACTTCATGAATGAAAATATGTCAATATGTGTGTCAATACGCAATGAATTAAGTCAATGAAAATAAAAATGATCGGAAATAGAAGTAGCTCACAATGTTTCAGTATATTTTGATGTAATTGATTTGAAATGACTAGTAAAATAAGTGGATATTATATAATGTAAATCACAGCCGCCGTGAACAAGAATTTCAAATGCACGGCAGAAACATAATGAACTCCTCATACTTGATAAAGAAATTGCAAACACTTCCTATGAAAACATCAAGTATGGGGTTACTGAAATATTACTACAAAAAAATGAAAACTCAATCTAGACAGAAAAATATAACCCAATTTTTTTTTAAATCTGCAAAACAAATATTTTCTGTAATTTGTAAACCTTTTTATAAATTCTAACTAATACAAATCAGTAAAGTAATGTCAAGTTGCTTCTCATTTCCCAAAGATTTCCTAGTTCATGACACAAAGCAAGAAATTGAACTTAAATTTCCAATTCATTTAATTCTATTATAATTCATGAGCATATATATGCAAGGCCCATTTTTGTAGCTTTTATTTCACCATATAGTTTAGAAACCATTAGAGACTGCAATATTTTGTAATGAATTTGATCCACGCCCGCGAGTCACGTCAAGAATGTTCGTTGCACTTGATCCTTTGTCTACAGCATGTGGCTTTGATTCCAGGCTTCTGTGTTGATTTAAAGGTTATACAATAATACAGTTTAAAATTTATTGATTTACGGTAATAATTCCTCTAAACACAATATCTTGTGGCTTGAATCGCCAACAAATAAGGCGACAATATTTTGTTCGCTTGGCATAATTTCAACACACAATTAATAGACGTTGAATGCATAGATTATGGTTGTCAGTTTAAACTATAACAAAACTATTATTTTTACGAAGCTTGTGCACAGTGCACACTCCAGAGTTTAAATGTACTTGTTTTAGTTGATCAAATGGAACGTAACAGACATGATTGTGAAGATAAAATTTAGCACTGAGCATTAACATGATTGCTTTGAGTGGCATCTGTGCAAACAATGATCCACATCAATGGAAATTTATAATTTTATTGATTTTAAACTCAGATATTCATCGATAAATCACAAACTTTACCTAGGCTAATTGACGTCCGTACAAAAAAGATTCGCAAAAAGTAAGAAAAATATTGTAAATAAATTCTTTGTAAATTGTATACACTATCACACATACAACCGTGTACATATAAATATTAACTTAAGACAGAAACTTTCAAAACCTTAAGTGCAAGTCACTAGCGCATAAAAAGGAATTGTTTAAACACAAGATATATTGATGAAAATTCGGAAATTACCATTGAAATCTAGAAATAAATCCATAAGATATTAAATTGAAACATTGTGCAGTGTTATTAAGAGAGTTATCCCAATACTATAATATATTGCTTTAATATCAACGTAAATTTGTTCATGTTCTAGCCACGTAATATATATGCTATGTCAACACGAAATATATAAAGTTTTAGACTAATCGCAAATACAATGAAGAGGATTTTCCACCGTCAAATTGTGAAATATCTAAGAATAAATGCGTCAATACACACCGAATAAAATGGTGAGAGCGAAGATCAAAATTATAAGAAATACATTTTTTATAGCTTATAAGTACAATTCAATTGAATATATTGGAAATTTCTAATACATTTACTCGATATTAAATAAGGGAAATAATGTTTCCAGACTAATGAAAAATTGTGGTGGTGATTATTAAGGAGCACGTGCAAGGACCTTTTCTGTATTATCTCTCTGTTAGTTAAAAGTTTCTCGTAACTTCTGGTAATGATTGCTCAGATTCCAAGTACTTGTGGCTTAAATAGCCGACAAATAAGGTGACCATGTTTCGTAGGCTTAGCATAAGTTCAACACAAACAAAAGGTGCTGGATGCAAGGACTACGGATGTCAGTTTACACTATGATTAAATCATTATTTTTAAAAAGCGGGTACACACTCTAGAATTATTTCCATGGTGGTTTGTTGTGAGTAGACTAGAAATTCAAGTCGTTTATGCAAATATCACTCATTAGATAAGAAAAATGCTAATAGTGAATGCATGATAAACGGATAAATGTTTGGTTATTGCCCATTGTGTTTATGAGGAACGTAAAAATCACACATGAAATTATTTCAGAATATCAATGCGAAAATATCTAGAAGAAAACACACACGAAATAATTTGAGGATATCAAAACAGATATATCTAGAAGAAACCACTTACAAGTCATTCTAGAATATTACTACAGTAATATTCCGAAGAAAACGCATGCAGTGATATTCCAAAGAAAACGTACACAGTAATATCCTGAAGAAAACGCACACTGTATGATACAGTAATATCCTATAGGAAAAAATGCGTGCAGTAATATCCTGAAGAAAACGCATACATTGATATCCTAAAAAACTCATGCAGTAATATCCTGAAGGAAACGCATGCGGTAATATCCTGAAAAAAAAACGCATACAGTAATATCCTGAAGGAAACGCATACAGTAATATCCTAAAGAAAACGCATACAGTAATATCCTGAAGAAAACACATGCAGTAATATCCTGAAGAAAACGCATACTACAGTAATATCCTGAAGAAAACGCATACAGTAATATCCTGAAGAAAACGCATACAGTTATATCCTGATGAAAACGCATACAGTTATATCCTGAAGAAAACGCATACAGTAATATCCTGAAGAAAACGCATACAGTAACATCCTAGAGAAAACGCATGCAGTAATATTCATAAAAACGCATACAGTAATATCCTAAAGAAAAAGCAAGCAGAAATATTCATAAAAAACGCATACAATAATATCCTGAAGAAAAAGTATACAGTAATATTCATTTAAAAACGCATACAGTTATATCCTAAAGAAAACGCATGCAGTAATATTCATAAAAACGCATACAATAATATCCTAAAGAAAAAGCAAGCAGAAATATTCATAAAAAACGCATACAGTAATATCCTAAAGAAAAAGCAAGCAGAAATATTCATAAAAAACGCATACAGTAATATCCTGAAGAAAACGCATACAATAATATCCTGAAAATGCTTCTTCCAGAATAATAGTATACAAATATAACAAGGAAAGTGAATTTTTTTCTTCCCTTAATTATTTGTTCAATACCTCATTGGTCAATACTGATATTATTTTAAAGACCACACGGGCATTTTATATATCGATGTATCATAATTTATAATTATTATAGTGATCGTAAACAGTTACATAGCTGTCCAAATAATAGNCTGGCGGGGCTCGCGTTCGTCATGAGGCAGACGTCAGCCACGGCGTCGTAGGAGGCGCCCGTACAGTTGCTTTGTGAGCCGCAACGAGCTCTGCATGAGCCTGCGTTACGATAGGAGATTAACTGTATTGCAGATGTCGAGAAACTGTTATAAACACTTTTTTGTCCATTATTTTAAGGTTCACTAATAAGATACTTAAAAGGCTTCGAATATACTTACATTCGTTAACAACGTCAATCGTGACTATGTTGGGACCGTATAGTTGCACATCACGAATGACTGTCTGGTAAACAGTAGCAGTACAAATGACAGCTGCTGTGGCAAAGTATATAGCAGCTGTGAGCATCGACTGGATGATTCGGAGGCGATCCATTGTTCTTAGCGCGATCCTGTAGAGGAGAAAGTTTAGATTACATAACATGAACAATGATTTGCATTATATTATTAATTTCAATCCTAGCTTTATAAGAAGGCCATATGCTCTCAATCTAGGTGTTCTGCACAAATTTAGCAGTCTTACAATAAAATCGATACAAGGTCTGGAAAATAGGATCTATGTAAAAAAAATGTCATCCAGAGTTTTCTGCTCCTGTGAACATAAATTCAAATTAAAATTTAAGTTCCATTTCAAAAAAATTAATCTTCCACCCGAAAAGGAGGAATGCAAACGAACAAGTCTGTGTCTTGCTGTCGTCAGTTGCGTAGTGTGAAGCCTGTGGAATATTTTCCAACTTAAAACATGGGCAAACGATAAATAATATTCTATAATATTCCCGATTATATTCGTGATATTCTATCAGTCTGCGCAAAAATTCTGAAAAGCTTTGAATAAGCTTGGGATATCGAGAAAACTTCAGCTATGAATATATTTAAATATACGTTATATAAGGTTTATTATATATTTTTTATACTAATATAATAATATTATATATTATTTTCTCTAAAAGATTGTCTTTTTCATCATAACATTTATTTTGACGAACGCTCATGTGGCTATCTGTTGATAAAAATTGCAGGTAATTATTTTGGAATTTAGAGAAGACTGCTCGGTGATGGCTGTGAATTAATCGAAATATCAAATTTATTTACGAGTATTGGAAAACCATTCGTTGTTATAAATTGAATACCTGCCCTATCATTTAGTTTCAAGTCTGAAATTAGGAACGATCAGAAGCTCTCCTGATTTTAGATTTAAATTTTACCCTGGGTAAATCATTTTGAAGTGTCTTCCAAACTCTAATTTTTCGGGATTATAGTCGGAAATATCCATGTTCACAAAAATTTTGCGTCGGCCTGTTTGATGGTATTTTACCTTTAAGAGAAATAAAATTAAATTGCAAAGATTAAAAAATTGAACAATGCATATTTTGTGCGTAATGAAACGTAATCTCGAATTGACTCATCAGGAACACTTTTTTAATGTGCGATTTTGAATTTTCTCCAGTGAGAAGTGAGGCATCGAATGCACTAACGACAAGTTGCATGCTAGACATATGCACACGGCACTTCGCATTCCTCTACTCTGGTAAGCGTAGCAGCCTATGAAGCCAAGTGCTTACAACTATAGCGCCGTGATCCAAATTCCACTGCTTAACTATGTCAGATCAGAAGCAGGCATTTCAGCATCCGGCTTCACCTACGCTAGTTCCCCAGACTATCCATCAAAATTATCCATAAGAGACCTAACCTAACCTCATTGTCTGAGGGAGGGTGGAGGGGTGAGGGACCTGAGCAGGCAGAGTCAGCCATTGGCTGCAAGAAGGTGGAGAGGGTTGGGCAACCTGAGTAGGTGAGGCCAGATATAGAACTGCGTGCTGATAAGGGACCATGCCTAAGTGTTGATAAGCGACCTTGCTTTAGACTTCGGCGCCAGCGTCTTTAATTAGCAGTGTGGAACTTATTCGGCTTACGGTGTTGCAGCGTAGTCTGTGGTTCCTGTGCAAAGGCTCCGTTAACGGTAGCACGATCGCTCTGAGCGGCTAATAATGCAAACAATTATCCGCATCAATGCAAATTCCTGTTTCAGTTTATTAAATACTCAGAAACTTTTCTCGATAGATCATAAACTTTGTCAATGACAAGAAACATGAAAAAGGTTATAAAAAAGTCCGATATAAATTTCAAACACGCTAATATCGAAGTTAAAACATTATGTATACAAATATCAATACTCTGGGTTGAAAGGTTCAAAGCTTTGAGTACAAAATAACGAACGCATCAAATGAAATTGAGAAAATTCGTCATCGTGTCAATGTACGATGATATAAGTGGTGGTAGTAAACCACCTAACGAAAAATCAAAATTATCACAAATAGAAATACATCACATTGCATTAGTACATTTTAAAGTAATTTATTTGAAATAACTAGTAAAAAAGTGTATGTCTATGAATGTAAATTACAGCCGCCGTGAACAAGAATTTCAAATTCATCGCAGAAAAAGAATGAATTCCTCATACTTGACATAGAAATTGCAAACGCTTCCTATAAGAACCTCATGTATGGGGTATGGGGCTACCTAAATAATATCACAAAAAAAAAAGAGAACTCAAAACAGACAGAAAACTAAAACCCATTTTTTTAATCGTCACAACAAAATTTTTTTTCCATATTTTGTAAGCTTATTTATAGATTATAATACAAATCAGTGAAGTAATATCAAGTTGATTCTCGTGTCACAAAGATTTTCCTAATTCGTGACACGAAGCTAATAACTGTACTAAAATTAAAAATTCCTCAAAATTTTATTATCATTCATGATGGGAAAACTAATTTGATAATTATTCATGAGGATATGCAAGTCCCATTTTCGTATCATTCATTTCACCGTATATTTTAGAAACAATTACAGGCTGTAATATTTTGTAATGAATTCAATCCACGCCCGCGAGTCACGTCAAGAATGTTCGTTGCACTCGGTCCTTTGTCTACAGCATGTGGCTTTGGTTCCAGGCTTTTGTGTTGATTTAAATATTATACAACGATATAGTTTGAATGTTTATTGATTTTTGCTAATAATTCCTCTGAAGACAATATCATGTGGCTTGAATCGACAACAAATACGACGACAATATTTCGTTCGTTTAGCATAAATTCAACAGACAATTAATAGACGTTGAATGCATAGATTATAGATGTCATATCAAACTATAACAAAACCATTATTTTTACGAAGCTGGTGCAAAGTGCACACTCAAGAGTTTAAATGCACTTGTTTTATTTGATCAAATAAAACGTCACAGGCATGCCTGAGAAGATAAAATTTAGCACTGAGCATTAACATGATTGCTTTGAGTGGCATCTGTGCAAATAATGATCCGCATCAATGGAAATTTATAATTTTATTGATTTTAAACCCAGATATTTATCGATTTATCACAAACTTTACCTATGACACTCTACGTCCGTGCGAATAAGATTTGCAAAATGTAAGAAAAATATTGTAAATAAATTCTTTGTAAATTGTATGCACTATCACACATACAACCGTGTACATATAAATATCAATCCTAAGACAGAAACTTTCAAAACTTTAAGTGCAAGTCACTAGCGCATAAAATGGAATTGTTTAAACGCAAGCTATATAATACTAGAAAATTAACATTGAAAGCTAGAAACAAATCCATAAGATATTAAATTGAAACCTTGTGCAGAGTTATTAAGAGAGTTATCCCTATACTAATATATTGCTTTAAGATCAACGTAAATTTGTTTATGTTCTAGCCACGTAATATATATGCAATGTCAACACGAAATATAAAAAGTTTTAGACTAATCGCGAATACAATGAAGAGGATTTTCGACCGTCAAAATGGGAAATATCTAAGAATAAATGCGTCAATACACACCGATTAAAATGGTGAGAGCGAAGATCAAAATTATAACAAATACATTTTTCTTATAGCTTATAAGTACAATTCAATTGAATGTATTGGAAATTTCTAAAACATTTACTCTATATTATATAAGGGAAAAAATGTTTCCATACTAATAAAAAAATTTTGGTGGTGATTATTAAGGAGCACGTGCGAGGACCTTTTCTGTATTATCTCTCTATCAGTTAAAAGTTTTTCGTAACTTCTGGTAATGATGTTGGGGATTGAACTGATAATGAATTTGTGATTTTGCGTTAGAAAGAGTTAGACGTGACCTTGTCCAAACTATGAAAGCGGATTCAGTATTGTGTGTGTGTAAGGTACGTCTTGTGTTGATAGGATTTGATGAATAAAGTGAATGTTAGGTATAGAGTTAGCTGTGGTTTCCATCTGTGTATACTTTTTTGTAAATATTTCAGTAGCATTTATTAATGATTTTATTCGTGCTGATTATTAATCGGATATTCATGTTTAGATTAATACCTTGTTAGATATTTATTTGTTCCATTTGTGTGTTTCAGGAGTCTCAGCAATAGTCTTAGAAATAGCTCAAAATCTCGGAACCTCAAGAATAGCTCAAGAATTTCAGCAATAGTCTCGAAAGTGTCTCGTTTCTGGTTTCGGTGTTTACGTGTTTACCAAGGCTTGGTTTTAATCTGTAATAAAGATAAATCAGAACTCGTTTATCACTTTGGCCAATGGGAAGGACCTATACGATCACCTGGCTGAACAATGCAGGGATGAAGATTGGTTTGTTTTATTTTTGTTGGAATGCGTCCCTAGCAATGATTGCTCAGAATACAACTACTAGTGGATTAAATAGCCGACAAATAAGGTGACCATGTTTCGTAGGCCTAGCATAAGTTCAACACAAACAAAAGGTGCTGGATGCAAGGACTACGGATGTTAGTTTAAACTGTGATAAAACCATTATTGCTAAAAAGCGGGTACACACACTATAGAGTTATTTCCATGTTGGTATGTTGTGAGTAGTCTAGAAATTCAAATCATTCATGCAAATGTCACTCATTAGATAAGAAAAACGCTAATAGTGAATGCATGATAAACGGATAAATGTTTGGTTATTGCCCATTGCGTTTATGGGGAACGTAAGAATCACACATAAAATTATTTCAAAATATCAATGCGGAAATATCTAGAAAAAAAACACGCACAAAATAATTTGAGGATGCCAAAACAAATATATCAAGAAGAAAGCACTTACAAAGTTACTCTAGAATATTAATACAATAATATTCCGAAGAAAACGCATACAGTAATATTCTGAAGAAACCGCATGCAGAAATATCCTGAAGGAAACGCATACAGTAATATCCTGAAAAAACGCATACAGAAATATCCTTAAAAACGTATTCATTATTATCCTGAAAAAAAAATTGCATGCAGTAATATCCAAATGGAAACGCATACAGTAATATCCTGAAGAAAACGCATACAGAAATATCCTGAAGGAAACGCATACAGTAATATCCTGAAAAAACGCATGCAGTAATATCCTGAAGAAAACGCATACAGAAGTATCCTGAAGGAAACGCATACAGTAATATCCTGAAAAAACGCATGCAGTAATATCCTGAAGAAAACGCATACAGTAATATCCTGAAAAAACGCATACAGTAATATCCTGAAAAAACGCATACAGTAATATCCTGACGAAAACGCATACAGTAATATCCTGAAGAAAACGCATACAGTAATATCCTGAAGAAAACGCATACAGTAATATCCTGAAAAGACGCATACAGTAATATCCTGAAGAAAACGCATTCAGTAATATCCGGAAGAAAACGCATACAGTAATATCCTGAAAAAACGCATACAGTAATATCCTGAAGAAAACGCATACAGTAATATCCTGAAAAGACGCATACAGTAATATCCTGAAAAAAACGAATGCAGTAATATCCTGCGGAAAACGCATACAGTAATATCCGGACAAAACGCTTACTGTACTATCCTGAAGAAAACGCATACAGTAATATCCTGATGAAAACGCATACAGTAATATCCTGAAGAAAACGCATACTGTAATATCCAGAAGAAAACGCATACAGTAATATCCGGAAGAAAACGCATACAGTAATATCCTGAAGAAAACGCATACTTGACGCACTGTGACGCTGGCGGGGCTCGCGTTCGTCATGAGGCAGACGTCAGCCACGGCGTCGAAGGAGGCGCCCGTACAGTTGCTTTGTGAGCCGCAACGAGCTCTGCATGAGTCTGCGTTACGATAGGAGATTAAATGTATTGCAGATGCCGCGAAACTGATAAAAAACACATTTTTTGTCCATTATTTCAAGCCTCATTAGTGAATGACTGTCCACGAATGACTGTCTGGTAAACAGTAGCAGTACAAATGACAGCTGCTGTGGCTAAGTATATAGCAGCTGTGAGCATCGATCGACTGGATGATTCGACGGCGATTCATTGTTTTCATTTTGTTTCTGTTGAGCATATGGTTAATATTACAATAACTTAGGAGCAACTTGTATTATATTATAATCCAATCATTACCTTCGTCAAAATACGCCGTTAACCTCCTGTTAATCTTAATATTAGTTTGTCTGCAAAAATGTTGAAATTCAAAATCGATATACCAACACGATTTAAAAAAATTAATATAATCTGATCATGACTGCTATAATTAACAAAGTTTTTGAAATTTGTCTTCCTCAGTCTATGATACGCTTTAACTGTTCGACATTCTTTGCTGATAAGTTCTTACGAGCCTGCGGTTAAAGGACTAGTATAATATCTTAATTATTGAAGCTTACTGCTGTGCATAATAGGATTAATATAACTCAGCTTTGATTTACACCAAAGTTTTATGTTCATAATTTGATGTGCGGCGCAAAAAACGCGTTTTATGAAAAGGCTTGGCGACACTCGAGTTCGGACAGCGGAGTTGTAGGGTTAGACTCGCTGAGCATGTGTCGGTAGAGCAGAAAATTCACTGAAATTATTCTTAACTCGTTTTCACGAAGGCAAAAAAATAATAAAACTAATGTTAACTATTGTTTTTGTTTCATTAACTAATGTTAACTAATGTTAATGAAGCATTTGCCAGAAGACAATGAATTTTACTTAAGGTACTTAAAAACCTTTAAAAAACACTGATGGATTTGATTCAGATACCGGGGTGAAAATTGGTCATAAATTTAACGTTTTAATGGAGAATTTATTACGTTACAGGGTCTTGCGAGGAAAACGAGTCAATTTGAGAGAAACAACTCTGATGCCGTGTGATGGCAGGGGAAGTGAGTGTTGTATCAAAGTGGTGACAAGAAAATAATCGGCCGCTTATGGAGAGTTTTTTTTTAAGTAATTAAGTAAGATCTTTATAAAGTTTCACAATTTGGCGTTTAAAATATCATGTTGTGATTATCTGAACATTATTGGTCAAACGTTAAGCCAGCTAACGTTTTCAGAAAATATAACGTCTAAAGAGCTGGTTTAATAACTTCAAAATTCGGTCAGAGGCTCGTCGAATATATTTTTTGAGCCGAAAAAATGCAGTGTCACGCCTAAAAGTTGGCTGATCAAAAGAAAATGTATATTTCCCATTAAAACGGGAATAACTTCCATTCTGATGTCAAAAAATTTTAGATTTTAAGGAGTCACACCTATAAGCTTGTTGTTTCAATTGAAAATATATAATTCGCATTGAAACGTGAATAAATTCCACCCTGATGCCAAAAAAAAACTTTAAATTCTAGGGATTCACACGTAAAAGTTTGCTGTTCAAAAGAAAATATATAATTCGCATGAAACGTGAAACGCATTGAAGCATTTTCTCATTTATGGAAAAAAGTGCACTATTGTGCTCGCCATGTGCGTCTTTCTGTCTGTCTGTCTGTCTGTCTGTCCGTCTGTCCGTTCGTCCGTGACCTCAAGTTTTCGTCGACGAGAAAATGCGCTCTCTGTCACTCACTCCAGTGAGTACTGAGTTATATTTTTTTAAACTAAATGTTTGATGAAGTTTCAATTGATACGAGGTGGTTCTTTGTTTTGTTTAAAGTTACAACTAATGAGGAATGTATGATGTGAATTAGGCGCCTATAGAGTTATTCAATTTTTAATGAAACACTATTTTGTAAACAGTGTCAAAATGGGCCCATTGCCCCACCCCTGGGGCAATTGGCCCATGGGCTTGGGGCAAGGCGCCAACCCTTGGTCCCTTTACCACAATTGCATATATTTCGTTTATAAATGATAAACAACACTTTACAGTTAAAAATGAGAAAATGTAATAAAAAATATTATTCATTTATTAACAACTCAAAAAATCATATCCTTAACTTGAAAAATATATACTCTACTACTTAAAAAATCTATCACAGACGTGAAGAAAAATATTTTATTGACGAAAAATATATATCCTTGACTTGAAAAATATATCCTTGCGGTAAAAAGTTCGTCCTTGACATGAAAAAATGTATCCTTGACTAGAAAAAATATATATAGTTGATCAGAAAAGAACTCCGTTCCAGTTTCGTCCATAATCCAGATATTATGTGCTGAGAATTCGTACCTAATCGTGATTTCAGCCAACACCATAAAAACTCATCAATTTTTGGCCCATTGGTGTTGCTGAAATCAACTTTTGGCAAGGCAAGAGTCAATAACTCGATAAGGGGTCATAAATACGCATAACTAGAAACTAAACCTGCTGCCTTGAGACGGCGAATAAAAAAATCATGCAATATTAAGTGTAATTTGTAATTCAAAAAGCTATTCATTGTTTTGAAAAGGTCATTGAGACAAATCTAATGATGTATAACACAAGACTTCACCATGGGCGCTTTGCCCCGTGACACGCGTGGGCCCGTTGCCCCACTAGGTATCATTTCAATTTATATCGTGTCAAAATTTTATTTTAAAAGCTAATAGTCTAAACTTGAACTCAAAATTATTCCTAAAAATTTTACTTTCAAAATATAATTCACAGTAATTTCAAAAGCTTCATCTACAGTAATCGAAAACAGTTTTATTTAGCAGCAAAAAATTTCTATCTGGGCTAAAACAGTTATTCACAAATAACTTAATAACGCAAACACTTAGAAAAACGTAAATCCGTAGGGCAACGTGGGGCAGCGCGCCCCCCACTTTTTTTAAACTAAATTTTTGATTAAGTTTTAATTGATACGAGGTGGTTCTTTGTTTTGTTTAAAGGTACAACTAATGAGGAATGTATGATGTGAATTAGACGCCTATAGAGTTATTCAATTTTTAATGAAACACCATTTTGTAAAAAGTGTCAAAATGGGCCAATTGCCCCACCCCTGGGGCAATGGGCCCATGGGCTTGGGGCAAGGCGCCCACCCTCGGTCCCTTTACCACAATTGCATATTTTTTCGTTTACAAATGATAAAACAACACGTTAAATTAAAAATAAGAAAATTGTAATAAAAATATGACATTCATTCATTTGTTAACAACTAAAAAAATCATATCCTTAGCTTGAAAAAAAACTCCTGGCTTAAAAAATTTATCACTGACGTGAAGAAAAATATTTCATTGACATAAAAATGTATATCCTTGACTTGAAAAATATATCCGTGCGATAAAAAATTCGTCCTTGACATGAAAAAATATATCAAGCTTGACTAGAAAAAATATATTTAGTTGATCAGAGAAAAACTTCGTTCCAGTTTCGTCCATAATCCAGATATTATGTGCAGGGATTTCGTACCTAATCGTGATTTCAGTCAACACCATAAAAACTCATCAATTTTTGGCCCATTGGTGTTGCTGAAATCAACTTTTGGCAAGGCCAGAGTCAATAACTCGATAAGGGGTCATAAATACGCATAACTAGAAACCAAACCTGCTGCCTTGAGGCGGCAAATAAAAAAATCATGCAATATGAAGTGCGATTTGTAATTCAAAAAGGTATTCATAGTTTGGAAAGGTCATTGAGAAAAATCTAATAATGTATAACACAAGACTTCACCATGAGCGCTTTGCCCCGTGACACGTGTGGGCCCGTTGCCCCATATATCATTTCAATTCATATCGTGTCAACATTTAATTTAAAAGTTATAGTCTAAACTTGATCTCAAAATTATCCCTATAAATATTACTTGGAATATATAATTCACAGTAATTTCAAAAGCTTCATCTACAGTAATCGAAAAAAATTGTATTTAGCAGCAAAAAAATTTTTATCTGGACTTAAACAGTTATTCACAAATTACTTAATAACGCAAGCACTTAGCAAAACGTAAATCTGCACACTTCATCCCAGTGAAACTGTCGACCGGCGGTAGAGAACACGGACCAATATCTGCCATACTTAGCGAGAAACCCGCTATGGGCCCATGACCCGCAGTGGGCTCGTTGCCCCATGTTACCCTAACTTTAAAATTTTCCGTTAGCAAGTAAAATTTTCATCAAATTTCAAAGTTTTACGTGTGACATTAATTGAATTAACATTTCCATTGAAGCGTTACATTTATGAGCAATTATGTCCGGCCGGTATCTAAATGCCGAGTCTAACGCTGAGAAATCGACTCCATCGGTACTTTTTCCTACGGTTTTTAAGCTATTTTAGTAGCATTCCTTGTGCTTTGGCATATGCTTTCTTGACATTAGTAAATGAAATAATAAAAATAGTCAACATTGGTTTTCTTATTTTTTTGTCTTCATGAAAACGAGTTAAAAATAATTTCATTGAGTTTTCTGCTCTACTGACACATGCTCAGCGAGTCTAACCCTACAACTCGGCTGTCCGAACTCGAGTGTCGCCAAGCCTTTTCATAAAACGCGTTTTTTGCGCCGCACAGCAAAATATGAACATAAAACTTTGGTGTAAATCAAAGCTGAGGTACGTTAAACCGTTAACTAACTTATTGCCTGATGTCGGTAATGAATTATTAAAAAAAATTAATGCATATAAGCGTTGTGTTGTCAGGCAGACGTGCACAGAATGAGCTCACATTCATTAGTTTAATGTCCTGCAAGGTATAAAGAATAATCAATAGCATGGAATTAAACTATGAACCGTCGATTATCATTAAACAATTCAAACCCCAGAATGACCACAATTCCCTCGACGTCAAACCCCCAGGATGATGAAAGTTCTGTGCTGAATTCTAGCCCCTGGTTACAATGTATGAACAACTTTAGAGACATTTTCAAACCACAAAACTTAAAAGACCCAAAGATGTTAAAATTTTCCATTTCAACTGCATTGATAAAATTCATCGTTATTATCAAAATAAAATATTTAGAATTAAACAAAATAATAAACCTAACTTTTCATATTAAATTTAGAAAATTATGATTTCCCGACTTAATTTGAAATTTTGAATGACTACGTTTAAATGCGAAGTGCCGAGCAATTAATGAAGAGTATATAAAATGAAAAATTAAGAATTATCGTTTATAACCATTGTAAAATTTTTGCAATCAATATTATTCAAAATCTGTATTCAAAATTTAAACGAGAATGAAACATAAACCATTTCATCATTATATTTTGTCGAATTTTAATAAATGATAAACTTGACGAAATAAAGTTCCTTAATTCTCACTAAATATAACCTTGCACAAAAAAAATATTGAAACCATTTTTCTGTGAGCAAAATAAATTTGCGAATTTTCAACTCTTGCGAAGGAAATTAGTCACAGCAAGCGGTATTGAATCAGCCTAATAAAGTTTTATGGCCTGACGTTATCCAGGAAATGATTGTCCAGGAAATCTAAATGATCGACACTTCATATTATTACTTGGCATCTGAAGAAGTTATGTGTCTGGTAATTATTCCATGATTGCTGTCTGTTTTATTTATTATATGTCGACATCGAGCAAATGTGGACATTTATTTATTATTATTTATTATTATTAAGTTCTCAATACAGCTGACGGATAGATTTTTTCGTGAACAGTAACAAATTCAACGTGCCCAAAATCTATGAATTAAATTGGGTTGTCACGTTTCCAAAATAAACAGTATGAATGGAGCCGTTCATGTTTGATTTTCTATTTCCATTATCATTGCATTCTTACAAGCAATTTCAATTATTCTTTCGGTATAATTCCCAGCGCGAAAAAAAATTGGCCTTAATTCGCTTTCAGCCTTATAACAAGGAGGCTGATCATGGAATGCCGAGTATACCATTCAATGGAGAATTAAAATTACAACCCGTTTACATCTCGAAAAAAGTGAAAAAGTCGCAGATTTGGTGAACAATAATATTCAAAGTTTCTTTAAAATTCCTTTCATTATAATTCTTTTGAAACAAATTTTAAATATTTTTTGTTCCTGGCCACCGTTTATAAATAAATAACTGGGTAAACATGGAAAAACCCATATCGCCATCTCATTTAAGAGTGCAGTAAAGTTCAGCCTAAGTTGTGAAAAAACTCATAGGGAAGAGCCGAGCCTGTTCGAGGCCTCGCGGTTCTCAATCAGAGCCTGAAGTAGTGGCTTTGGACATCGGCATCGTTGGCTGTAATTAGCAGTGCTGAACTCATTGGGCCTACGGTGTTGCAGCGTAGTCTGTGGTTCCTGTGCTTATGCTCGGTTATTAAAAACTATGCAAACTATACTGTATAACTATGCAAACAACTATCTGCATCAATGAAAATTTCTAATTCAATTTCTTGAATATTTTGAAACTTTTCTCGATATAATCACAAAATTTATCAATGACTAGAAACATGAAGAAGGTTTCAAGAAAAATAAAAAAACTTCTTAAACTGCGTTGTAACACATCCATGCGACAACATTTCTTCTCGCTTCGAGTCACCGACATGTGGAACAGCCACCCTGATAGCATCGTTGACGCTCCGAGTATGAACGCCGTCAAGAACAGACTAGACGAAGCTATGCAGGAGCATATGTTCAGTCTTAAAATGCCTAGCAAATTACGGACCAGGCAATAAGACTAGACGAAGCTATGCAGGAGCATATGTTCAGTCTTAAAATGCCTAGCAAATTACGGACCAGGCAATAAGTCCAGCAGCTATCTCAATCAATCGTCAGTTATGGAAAGATCGGGTTCCAAAGGCCGGATCTCTTGTGAATCAAGTCACGAAAAATTCAGGAATCGGCTCCATACATGTGCCTATTTTCTACAATGCCGACACTTCTATTCTATTCTATGAATAAGGTTATAAAAAACAATATAAGTTGGAAACACTATAATTTCGAATTTAAAGGCAAGTGGATACAAATATCACTATTCTAGGTAGAAAGATCCTTAGCCTAAGTACTAATCACGAAAGTTTCAAATGAAATTCTAAAAACTCGAGGATATATAATATATGAAAGTTTGCTCTGAAATTATTAACGTAATCGATAGAAATATTAAAAATTTCAATTTGAATCCATAATTGGGCGCTATGTGTAAAGGAAAATCATAATAAATTTTTTTATCTCGGACAGAAATTGAAAACGCGAGTAAATCTCTATTATATTTTAATAATAATCAACAATATATATGCAACGATCACGCCAAATTTGTAGTTTTCTAGATGAAGCACATATGCAAATAATATGAATTTACAACTTCATGAATGAAAATATCTAGGGACATGTGTGTCAATGCGAGATGATATAAGTGGTGGCAGAAACCGCCTAATTGAAAATAAAAATGATCGGAAATAGAAGTAGCTCACAATGTTTCAGTATATTTTGATGTAATTGATTTGAAATGACTAGTAAAATAAGTGGATATCATATAATGTAAATCACAGCCGCCGTGAACAAGAATTGCAAATGCACGGCAGAAACATAATGAACTCCTCATACTTGATAAAGAAATTGCAATCACTTCCTATGAGAACATCAAGTATGGGGTTAGTAAAATATTACAAGAAAGGAAAACTCAAAGTAGACAGAAAAATAAAACCTAATTTTTTTAAATCTGCAAAACAAATATTTTCTGTATTTTGTAAGCATTTATATAGATTCTAACTAATACAAATCAGTAAACTAATGTCAAGTTACTTCTCATTTCACAAAGATTACCTAGTTCATGACACGAAGCAAGAAATTGAACTTAAATTTTCAATTAATTTAATTTTATTATAATTCTTGATTGCAAAACTAATTTGATAGTTATTCATAAGCATATGCAAGGCCCATTTATGTATAATTTGTTTCACCTCATAGTTTAGAAACAATTACAGACTGTAATATTTTGCAATGAATTTGATCCACGCCAGCGAGTCACGTCAAGAATGTTCGTTGCACTCGATCCTTTGTCTACAGCATGTGGCTTTGGTTCCAGACTTTTGTGTTGATTTAAATATTATACAATAATACAGTTAAAAATTTATTGATTTATGGTAATAATTCATCTAAACACAATATCTTGTGGCTTGAATTGCTAACAAATAAGGCGACAATATTTCGTTCGCTCGGCAAATTTTCAACACACAATAGAAGTTGGATGCATAGATTATAATGATAGTCAGTTTAAACTATTAGAAAACCATTTTTTACTAAGCTGGTGCACAGTGTACACTCAGGAGTTTTAATGTACTTATTTTAGTTGATCAAATGGAACGTAACAGGCATGATTGTGAAGATAAAATTTAGCACTGAGCATTAACATGATTGCTTTGAGTGGCATCTGCTTGAGCAAATTATGATCCGCATCAATGGAAATT
>NW_025945232.1:0-405 GCF_000764305.2 Hyalella azteca | reverse complement strand
GATCGAGAGTTTGATCTTGACGATGTGTAATGGGCTTGAGCACAACTGCGGAATTTCTAAGTTTTTAACGACATTTTGCTTGTTTTAGGCAATCAAAAACGTAATTTACACTTTATCGCGTATAAAATATAAATTATTATATTAAATATCACGTATAATAAAACGTATATCATGTTTTTTTTTGTATCACGTAAAAGCCATTTGAATTTACGTTTGAAATGAAAAACATTGGAAAAACTTATAACTTTTGGCAGATCATTTTGATCTTTAAATGTTTTAAATGTCGGAATGATTTCCGAGAAAACATTTTTATGATCCCTCATATTTAGCAACAATGCGATATAAGCTATGAATACATAGACCAGAAGTAGAGGTTATCTTGTCAACCCGGAAAACTTTTCTTAC
>NW_025945231.1:0-567 GCF_000764305.2 Hyalella azteca | reverse complement strand
ATGTTCCAACATCTTTATTATCAATTTTAATCGTTTTTTTTTCATCTGCGCGGCCAAAGATAAATATCATTACTAGAAAAATTTAAAGAAATTATTTAAACGCTGACTATTTCTACACCAGGTGAGATCATGAATCGAACTGCGCAACACAACGAGAAGGCAGGTACTGCTCATGGCATATACTCTAACCCCCTCATACCGTGACGGTTACGAGTTAACTAACAGTGAAGAGTAATTAAATTTTAGCTCAAAGGAATTTCAGCTCTGTAATGAAATTTCAGTTCAAAAAGTAATATGCTTGTTAACAATATCTGAACACATATTACGCACTGCTGTGCAGTGACTGGCAAGCCACGAACCACGCACCGCAGCGCAGTGACTGGCAAGCCACGAACCCCGCACCGCAGCGCAGTGACTGGCAAGTCATGAACCCCGCGCCGCTGCGCAGTGACTGGCAAGTCATGAACCCCGCGCCGCTGCGCAGTGACTGGCAAGTCATGAACCCCGCGCCGCAGCGCAGTGACTGGCAAGCCACGAACCACGCGCCGCAGCGCAGTGACTGGCAAG
>NW_025945230.1:0-334 GCF_000764305.2 Hyalella azteca | reverse complement strand
GTAACAAAAAGATAATTCCAGGCTTAAGGGGAAAGCCTTTATGAAAAATGATTAGAGCTTATGAAGCTACCAAGGCTTCGTTATTAATAGGGATTACTAGAATTTCAAACAAGAACCAACACCAGGGCCACGGCTATGAACTAAATAGACTGAGTTGCAATTCATAAACGCGACAACACATCTTCTCGCATTGAGTCACCGACATGTTGAACAGCCTTCCTGCCGGATTATCAAAACTACGTAACTTTTTGTACTTACGACAAAAAAGTTCTGTGGTACGTAAATACACCCTAATTTTGGCATTATCAAAACTTTCGTACGCAAGTCTTAGCTA
>NW_025945229.1:0-689 GCF_000764305.2 Hyalella azteca | reverse complement strand
TAAATCGAGGGCGATTCAATTTAGTAATGAAATTATGAAATATGATTTGGTTTTGTACTTCCTGAAGCAGTTGAAAATACCTGTAAATACTTCAGGTAAATATGTAAAAAATACCCTTAAATACCACTGATAAATACGTGAAAAATATCTGTAAATGCCTCTGGTAAATACCCGGAAATACATGTAAATACCTCTGGTAAATACGTGGAAAAAACCTGTAAATACCTCTGGTAAATACCTGTAAATACCTCTGGTAAATACCTGTAAATACCTGTAAATACCTGTGGTAAATACGTGGAAAATACCTGTAAATACTTCTGGTAAATACCTGTAAATACCTCTGGTAAATACCTGGAAATACCTCTGGTAAATACGTGGAAAATACCTTTAAATACTTCTGGTAAATACCTGTAAATACCTGTAAATACCTCTGGTAAATACGTGGAAAATACCTGTAAATACTTCTGGTAAATACCTCTGGTAAATACGTGGAAAATATCTGTAAATACCTCTGGTAATACGTGAAAAATACCTGTAAATACCTCTGGTAAATACCTGGAAATACCTGTAAATACCTCTGGTAAATACGTGGAAAATACCTGTAAATACCTCTGGTAAATACCTGGAAATACCTCTGGTAAATACCTGGAAATACCTCTGGTAAATACGTGGAAAATACCTTTAAATAC
>NW_025945228.1:0-856 GCF_000764305.2 Hyalella azteca | reverse complement strand
TCTTGAGCACGTGGGGCTAGGAGTCTTGCTCAGGACACTCAGCGCACTCAATGTGTCAACTACCGCCATATTGCCCCACCAAATAAACTCGTCGTAACTGTATACTTAAATCTAGAAGGCTCGTGGATTTTATTATAATTATAAAAATGTTTATTATCATTACATACATCTGAGCTTGAACTGTGTTATTATACTTATTATGGCTTTCATATATATATGTCGGTTTCATTGTTTTGAACAACCGGGTCGTATATGGTATATGTTGCAAACTGGAAGCTAGTTTTATGCTTGCCAATTTTAATTTATAAATTAGCTTATCACTTAAATTCACTGAGTGACGACTCAGAGAATAGACTTTAAACGAGCCCTCATACCTAAATTCTGTTCCATTAATTTTAGAACCTTTTACAACCTTGCTCATTATTATGTAAGTAGCATGTACGGACTTTCATTATTGTTAGTTTCGTAAACAAACTTTCATTATTATGTAAGTATCACATACGAACTTTCATTATTATGAAAGTTTCACGACAAACTTTCACTATTATCAAAGTATCATATACAAATTTTCATTATTATCAAAGTATCATATACAAACTTTCATTATTATCAAAGTATCATATACAAATTTTCATTATTATCAAAAAATCATATACAAATTTGTATTATTATCAAAAAATCATATACAAATTTTCATCATTATCAAAGTATCATATACTAACTTTCATTATGACTTTTGTAAATTTTAGCGTGCTAATTAGATGCTCTCTGGCGTGCCAGACGCCATGACCCTCAATGGCAGGCAATATACAAGCAATCATGGCGGCCCAAACAGCAGCGGAGTTGCAATAAATTG
>NW_025945227.1:0-9270 GCF_000764305.2 Hyalella azteca | reverse complement strand
AGATCGTAATAGAACGCACTAGATCGCATTAGAAGGCACTAGATCGTAATAGAACGCACTAGATCGCATTAGAAGGCCCTAAATCGCCTTAAAACTCATTAGTATGCACTAAAATGCTCAAAACCAGATGAGGATGTATGTCAAGACAAGCCAGATCACCCAGATGCAGACGTACGCCAAGACAAGCCAGATGCGGACGTATGGTACATCGGGACAAGCCAGATCACCCAGATGCAGACATACGTCGAGAAAAGCCAGATGCGGACGTACGCCGGGCGTGTGCGGCAATAACGTTATTTTAACTCTTTTTACGCCACGTTGTACGCCAGTAGAAGAGCTTGGAGCCTCGTTTACGCCGGATTAATCCGCGGAAAATGGCACTATTCTGGGTATGGTAAAAAAAGCTTTCCACCCAAGCTGAAAAGCTTTCCCACAGTGCTGTGCCAGGTGACAGACTAAAGTGACTATAAATGAAAAGGAGGATCAAAAGTGGACAAAATGTTTCAATTTTATAGGATATTAGATTTGTAAAAGAATTATTTGGATGTCTCTTGTTTGATAGATACTTTTTATTTGACTTTATTTAATGGATTTTTTTACATTTTCCAGGCCTTTTGTTTGTAATGATCAAGTTTCAGTCAAGTATATAGTTAACCAGTACTGTAGTTAGTGTAGTACATATACCATACTTGAGGGCGGGGCTTATGGGCACAACCAATCACAGCTTGAAAGCATCCCCTTCAACCAATCACAGCTTGAAAGCATCCCCATCAACCAATCACAGCTTGAAAGCATCCCCTCCACGTGCCGAATATTGCCACACACAGTGACAGAATATAGGGATTTGGTAGGTTTGCATTCTAAAGGCTTTTACATAAATATGGCAACATTTTGTTACGTTTCATCATTGCTGACGCGTAGTACGGTGTTTTGAGAGTCACCTAAAGCAAACAGAACTTGAGTAAGCATACGGTTATTTTTTTATAGTTTTTCATTTCTTGATGCGTCCTTAATGTGACGGAATATACCGCGTTTACCCTATTATTCTGTAATTCTGTCATAAACCACCTGTCAATTGACTGTTTTCTGTGTAAACATTTCTTAAATTTCTGTGTACCAAAGTGAAAGCTCTTGCATTGAAATTATAGCAAATTACCTGCATGATGTCAGAACTAGGCTCTGACACTCCAGAAGATGAAGAGGACATAGTTCCTGCAACACCAATGCAAGACATACCAGAAAACAGTGTGCAACCTGGACCTCTGCTGCCAAAAAGTATGGAAATCAACGAACAAATACCAAATGTGCTTGATGATGACATTTTTGCTGGAACTGGCATAGACATGTCATCACAACCTAAAAATCCTAGAAGTCGCAAGCGGCAAAAAAGTACTGAATCAGAAGAAGAGCTAGGTGATACAACAAATCCAACCAGAGGCTCAGGAGCTATTTCTAAACTTTCCAGACCACCAGAAAATCTCAAGCAGCTAAGATCATTTCCCTCAAATTCAACTGTTCAGTCATCTGGAAATGAAAACACTGTACTAATTAAGCAACAGTCTCTGGACATGAGCAAAATTTCTTTAAATCCAATTTCAGTTGCTGCAGAACTAAACAAAATAATTCAAGAATCCTCAATCAAAGATGTGTGCATAAATAAAAGACGAAACATTGTAGCAGTTGAATTCAAAGCAAATGAAGAGGCAGCAATTAAAACCTTGCTTTCTACCTCTAAACTTGGTAAGTGGCAAATTGAATGCTACAAACCATAATCTGACATGGGAAACATCTGCTCTGGGGTCATTGGTCCAGTCGGACATGAAAATGACCTAGATGACTTATTGAGCATGCAAAGACAAGCTTGCAAAATTGTTAAGATCACCAGACTATTAAAATTCTCAGGAGCATCAAAACAAGATTCCCTGGTCTTGAAGTTAGACTTTGAAGGTAACCAGCTACCTGAAAAAGTAATTTTTGGTTTCATCTCGTACAGAGTGAGACCCTATAATCCACCACCCCTTAGATGCTACAGATGCCAGCGACCTCAACATCTTGCAAGTGGATGTACCACTCCTGTACGCTGCCTGCTCTGCGCTGGAAATCACTACAAAGATGTGTGTACGTCATCAACTTTCAAGTGTGCAAACTGCGGAGGTCCACACATTGCCAGCAGCCGAGACTGCAGGTATAATGTCCAAGCCAAGTCCATAGATGCACTAAAAAGAAATGGAATGTCATATGACCAAGCCAGGAAGCAAACAGATCTGCTGTAACCTACTCAAATCCCCATCCAAGAAGAGAGCCACAAATCAACCAAAGTAGCCAGTCATCAGTACAAACACACAAGCAGCAAAGCATGCCAAACAACAGTACTCTTCAGATAATCACTACTGAAGTAGATGTACATAGATCACAAGGCTCATTCCAAGGAAGTTCACCCTGCTCAAATATCACACCATCTCCATCTCCTGAGATTACTTACAGCCAAGTGACCAAGTCATATGTGCCACAACCATCAAATAATTGTCCTACCAATGCAGTCATAGAAAAACCTCAGATAGAAGAAGAAGCAATGGCAACTCTTACCAACTTAATAAGAAGTGAAATTCAGAAGCTCAGCGTATCAATTTGCAAGTTTCTGAAGGAGATTATCCTTACAGATTTCTCAAAAGAAAATAAGAAGGGAAAAGAACTACTGACCATAAGTGCAACCAGGAAACACTTTGGCAGTGGTGTTGCTGAGGCCTTGCTGAGGGAGCTGCATGCAGAGACCACTATTACTGAAGAACCCGCTTCAACTGAGGCAACCTTTACAGCTGCTAGCACATCCACCTGTCCTGACCCACCAAGCATGGCCATTAATGAACAACCAACATCCTCTCAAAAGAGACAAACCAAGACTGCTAGAAACTCCAAAAAGAAGAAAATTTAAAATGGCTCATTCAAATTTCAATTCTGTTCAGCGACCCACTGCGCAAGAGTCCCAATTAGAGATATATCAGTTAAATTGCAATGGTCTGAGAGGCAAAGTATCTGAGCTGAAAATCTATATTTACACCAGAAAACCAGAAATAGTATGTTTATGCGAAACCTGGCTAAAGAAGAACGAGCCCAAATTTCATGGGTATCAATCCTTATGGCTGCATCGACTAGGAGAGAAAGGTGGCTTGGGTATTCTAATAAGAGAGGATGTTACTTTTAAACCAAAGCAAGTGATCCCTTTTCCAGCTGGTTTATTGGAGTGTCAGTCCATTGAAATATATACCAACTGTGACAGTATCAACATTCTGAATGTCTACAACCCCTGCAAAAATATACCATAAGAAGAACTTCAGCATTACACAAATCAGCTCGGAAATAGTTTTATTCTCATTGGCGACCTGAATGGACTCCCGAAACAGGTCGACACCCTGTCCCCTGTTCGGGACTCCCCTGTGGGACGCCCGAAACAGATACAACTTCACTGCCGGAGCATCGAGAAATTAATTGACGCTCACAACCTCATACTGCTCAATGACGCAGACACTCCTACGTACATCGATAATCGTACTGGCTCAACTTCATGTCTGGACCTTTGCATAACAACTCATGATCTGGGGGTCCTCGGGGAGCTGCATCGGGGCAGTGACATAGGCAGTGATCATTTCCCCTTGGAGATCACATTTGGCTTTGGGTGTGCAAAGAGAAGTATCGGGCCGAGGAAAAATTGGGCCTTGAAAAGAGCCAACTGGAAAAAGTGGACAACCCTGTTTCAGCAAGATAGCCAAATTTTAACTGATATGCACTTTCCTCTAGATGTAGAAACCCATAATCATTCCATCACCAATAAAATCATTGAAATTGCCAAAGAATGCATACCAAGGACATCAGGCACAAGATAGTTGAATCGAAAGACCCCATGGTGGGATCAGTAGTGTGAAGCCGCTGTTGGAAACAGAAGAAAAGCCAAGAACAAACTCTGGAGTCATCCAACCCTTACAAACTTGATTCACTACAAAAGATGTGTTGCAGTTGCAAAACACCTGGCTCTAAAGAAGAAAAGGGAGAGCTGGACTAGGTTTACCTAGTCCCTGGGCAGCACCACAGCCACCTCCAAGGTGTGGCGAACTATCAAGAGCATTGGTGGGAAGCAGTGCTCCAGGAGTTTCCCAATTGGGAAACATACTGCCCCAAATCAAGAAATTGCTGAAATTTTTCTTGAGCACTTTTTACCAGCAGCTTTGCTTCTTCTGACTACCAAGCAACTGACAGGGAGGTGACTGACAGAGTGGAGAGCTTTGTGGCACATGCTCCTGAGACGCAGTGTCCTGAAATCGGCTTCTATGAGCTCCATAAAAGCATTCAAGCATTGAAAAATACATCACCTGGCTATGATCTCATTGCTAACATCTTTCTTTCTAGAAGCCCAGACTACATAAAAATGGAGCTTCTCAACCTATACAATACCAGTTTTGTCAGCGGAACAGTCCCAGCTGCTTGGAAGCAGGGCGTCATCTGCCCAATATTAAAGCCGGGCAAGGATCCAAGCCAGGTCAAATCTTACAGACCCATAACATTGCTATCATGCATTGGCAAACTCATGGAAAGAATTGTACAAAAAAGGATAGAACACCACATTGAAATCAACCATGCGCTGCCCCCAACTCAGACAGGATATCGTCATGGCAGAAGTACCATTGATCTTTTGGCCATTCTAACCCATACTATCAGGCGGGCAGCAGTGGATGGAAGATACACCTTGGTCGTTTATCTAGACATTCAGGGTGCTTTTGACTGTGTGTGGCACTACGGACTTCTTTATAAGATGATCACCCTACAGCTTGATTCCCAACTGATCAAGTGGACATACAACTACCTGAAAGACAGAACCACCTCCGTACAAATTGGGGAATGCCATTCTTTGAGCCAGAACCTGGGCAGGGGTCTTCCCCAGGGTGCTGTGCTCTCCCCCACACTTTTCAATATTATGCTGAGCGACCTGCCTAGATCCCCTCAAGTAAAAGTCTTATCATATGCAGATGACATTACATTGGCTGTTGTTTCTAATTCTGTTGCAACTGCCCAGAGAGTGATGCAATGCTATCTCAATACACTAAGCGAGTGGCTCAAGAAATGGCATTTTACCATTAACCCATCAAAATGCTCACTCCAGCTCTACACTCAAAAACGCATCATACCACCAGTCAGTGTACTTATTTCAGACCAACCAATCAGAAGTGTGCCTGTACAAAGGGTTCTGGGTGTTCTTTTTGATGCTCCAAAACTTAAGTTTCATGCTCACATTTCTCACCTGAAGAACGAAGGTCTCCGTAGACTGGCACCATTACGTGCCATCTCAGGCAGCAGCTGGGGTGCTTTGAGGCGCCTGCTCCGCCAAGTGTACATCAGTTTCATCCGCAGCAAACTTGAGTATGGCAGTATACTTGTGAGATTTCATTTGTTTATATTTTTTGGGGTTTGTAAAGTCAAAATTATGTTAGATATTTTGATAGCCCAATATTTCTTTGTTTGCTCGGAATTTCGGTGTCAATGTGTTTTCGTAGCCAGTTTACTGCCCGTAGCTCTTATTTCCAGCCGAAATCGATTTTCACGATGGCAAACTTTTAACGTTGCAAGTGACAAAATAAATTCGATGGTCAACTTTTGGGGAGCTTGAAAATTTGAGTGAAAAGTGAATAATTAGTGTAAATCAGTTTTGTATCCTTGACGACTGACTAATTTTTATAACAAGATTTTTTGGAGTCAGATCAAAGCAGAAGAGTTTAACCCGTTGTGAACACCGGAATTGCGAACTGAGGTCGGGTAGATCCTGCATAGCAATCCAAGATTCAACAATACTATTTAACCTTGGTGACATTTCTGTTAAACACACACAAAAGCTAAAAACAATACAGTCTAGTGCACTGAGAATTGTCCTTGGTGCCCTTAAAACATCTCCCATTTCATCCATGGAAATTGAAGCTCATATACCTCCTCTGGAGATCAGGTTTGACTACCTTTTTCTCAAGTGGTACCTAAAAAGCTTGCGTTGCCCCCATGGCCAATCTGGGGAAGAAATCTGCCATGCAATGGGTGTCTTTGCTCATAACTTAGACATCAGTCACTTTTCCAGAAGGGGCAGGAGNCTGGCTCTAAAGAAGAAAAGGGAGAGCTGGACTAGGTTTACCGAGTCCCTGGGCAGCACCACAGCCACCTCCAAGGTGTGGCAAACTATAAAGAGCATTGGTGGGAAGCAGTGCTCCAGGAGTTTTCCAATTGGGAAACATACTGCCCCAAATCAAGAAATTGCTGAAATTTTTCTTGAGCACTTTACCAGCAGCTTTGCTTCTTCTGACTACCAAGCAACTGACAGGGAGGTGACTGACAGAGTGGAGAGCTTTGTGGCACATGCTCCTGAGACGCAGTGTCCTGAAATCAGCTTCTATGAGCTCCATAAAAGCATTCAAACATTGAAAAATACATCACCTGGCAATGATCTCATTGCTAACATCTTTCTTTCTAGAAGCCCAGACTACATAAAAATGGAGCTTCTCAACCTATACAATACCAGTTTTGTCAGCGGAACAGTCCCAGCTGCTTGGAAGCAGGGCGTCATCTGCCCAATATTAAAGCCGGGCAAGGATCCAAGCCAGGTCAAATCTTACAGACCCATAACATTGCTATCATGCATTGGCAAACTCATGGAAAGAATTGTACAAAAAAGGATAGAACACCACATTGAAATCAACCATGCACTACCCCCAACTCAGACAGGATATCGTCGTGGCAGAAGTACCATTGATCTTTTGGCCATTCTAACCCATACTATCAGGCGGGCAGCAGTGGATGGAAGATACACCTTGGTCGTTTATCTAGAACAGTGGTTCCCAAAGTGGGCGATATCGCCCCCCTAGGGGCAATGGAAAGATTTTGGGGGGCGGTAAAGAAGAAGAGGGTGATAGGGGGGCGATAGATGGGGCGGCAGTCCGAAGTCGAAGTCAGAAGTTCGAACGTTTGTTTGACAATTTGTACACAACACGTGCAGCACATGACTCCCAACGATGGTTTTTTCACCCAGATCTGTTTTTAGCGCATTTTCTCATTTATGGAAAAATGCACTATTGTGCTCACGATGTCCGTCCGTCTGTCCGCCTTTCTGTCCGTCCGTGACTTCACGTTTTCGTCGACGAGAAAATGCGCTCTCTGTCACTCACTGCAGTGAGTACTGTGTTATATTTGTTTAACCTCTCCTGGGTTTACGTTGCCGACCAATTAACGGCCGGACTCGCAGCCGGTCTCACGGCCAATTTCCAGATTCAATGATCAAGGAATATCTCTCAAACTAATGAACTTAACTGGATGAAACTTGGTACACGTATTCATTAGGAACTTACGGTAATTTAAAGCTCGTAAAATTTTTTTGAATTTTGCCTTCAATTGTTTTTGCCATAGTTATTCACATTGATTAAGGAATTCCTTCCAAACTACTGAACAGATTCGAACGAAATTTCGAATTTACAGTCCTAACTACCGAACGGTGATGTTTAGCTCGTGAAAATTTTTTCGATTGTGCCTTCATTCTCGAGTTTCATTCGTGATTTAAACAGCAATACGTGCTTAAATTCGCACTAATCAAGAAATTTCTTCCAAACTACTGAACAGATTTGAACGAAATTTAGTATTTTAATACCTAACCTCAGCAACGGTGATGTTTAGTTCATTACAATTTTTTCGTTTTGCCTTTGTTTGTGAGTTATACGGCTATACGTAAACGGCTCTTGGTTAAACCAGCCGGTAGAAAAGCCGGTCGTTCCTCCTTCCTATATCTGTATAACTTGCGAACTAAAGCAAATAAGGAAGAGTGAAATCAAGAATGACGGTGAAATGAAATAAATCTCGCAAATGACGGTATAATCAAAAAATTTTTGAATATAAAAAACACCATTTGGTAGTTAGGAATGCATATTCAAAATTTCGTTCAAATCTGTTAGGTAGTTTGGAAGAAATTCTTTGATCACTGCGAATTTCGGCCTGTATCGCAATATAACTCACGAATGAAGGTGATATTTAAAAATTTTTCGCAATCTAAACATCACCGTTAAGATCTGATGAATACATGTTCCAAGTTTTATTGAGCTGAGTTCATTAGTTGTGGTGATATTACTTGATAATTGAATTTGGAGATTGGTCGTGAGACTGGCCATGGTCCGGGCCGTAAATTTGCCATAGAAGTGCTAGATTTCTAGTGCTGAAACAGTTAAAACAGCTAAAAAAACATATTGCTTCACTAAAATGGGTTCTATTTGTGAAATACACATTCGTGTTTAACCTATATCTTTTAAAATTGCAGCGTACAAAATTTTATTGAAAGAGGCGCATGATTTTATATGTGTCTGTGGGGGGCGCTAGAAATTCACTAGGGAGCCAAAGGGGGCGCCAGCCTGAAAAAGTTTGGGAACCACTGATCTAGACATTCAGGGTGCTTTCGACTGTGTGTGGCACTATGGACTTCTTTATAAGATGATCACCCTACAGCTTGATTCCCAACTGATCAAGTGGACATACAACTACCTGGAAGACAGAACCACCTCTGTACAAATTGGGGAATGCCATTCTTTGAGCCGGAACCTGGGCAGGGGTCTTCCCCAGGGTGCTGTGCTCTCCTCCACACTTTTCAATATTATGCTGAGCGACCTGCCTAGATCCCCTCAAGTAAAAGTCTTATCATATGCGGATGACATTACATTGGCTGTTGTTTCTAATTCTGTTGCAACTGCCCAGAAAGTGATGCAATGCTATCTCAATACACTAAGTGAGTGGCTCAAGAAATGGCATTTTACCATTAACCCATTGTAGGTGCCAGGCGCCGGCCCTCATGTGTTTATCGCTTGCTAGTAGTCCAAGTTTAGTTTATAATGTAGTGATACTCTTTTTAAGCTTTAGCGTTTTAATAGAGATAGAATAAACTAGTTCAAGTGAACGGTCTTAACCGATGTTTTAATGCTGCTGGTTCAGCTAATAAATATTTGTGCAATTCCTGTAGGCTTCAGCTAGCCCTGTCTCAGTCGTAACTTATCAATTTATTTGCATTTATTTTTTGTCTTTTCTTTGTTCAATAACCCATGTCTTGTCTTTTTCTCCCTGGTGTTTTTACAGTTAGAGAACTTGCATTGTGTTGTTCTAATGGCCGACTAGCATTCTGAAGCTTTGCACAGTGGTTGACCTGGTGAGTCCTCCTGTCACCACTCGTTTGTGTTAATGATGGTTGAGTTGAGACATGCGTTGGTTTGG
>NW_025945226.1:0-17094 GCF_000764305.2 Hyalella azteca | reverse complement strand
GCTGCATGGAATAGAAATATTTTGGGGTTTAGCGTGTGCGTTACGACCATTGTTTTGGCGGCTTGCAGGTCATTGGCTCGCTGGTTTACATCCATGAAGGAATTTAGTCCCTGTGGCTTTCAGCAAGTAATCATGTTGGCTAATTTGCTCTGCAGTATGCTTGCGCACGGGGTGAAGTATGAAAATTATGCTGGTATTGGGCAATGCTGGGTTATTTCAGTCGTCCCGTCCAGCTGCTCCAGCATACCTACACGGCTACACCTCCATGCCCCATGCCGATGGCCCGATGCCCCATTCCTGGACTCCGGAGCCCCATGGTATTCATATTCAAGATACAATAACTGCTTTTGCAGAACTGGTCTCTGTAGGAAAATGCAATGTGCTGTGGCATGTCTGCATGGACTGCGCCTTGTTTAAATGTCAATCAGGCAAGGGGGTTAGGGCTCAGTCTCACTGTGCTTACTTTGGCCCTTTAGCCTAGGAATTGGGATGGCCCAAGATCTAATGTGCCTCATTTGCCATTTGTAACCATGAAGATACATGCTCACACTTCCTGCTAACATGTACCAGAATAACCAGATGTTGGCAGACATTGAGTTCCTCAGGGCTCAGAGACTTAGCATAGCCTTTGAAACTTAGGGATCTCAGCTCCTAAGGCTTAGCTGCTTAGGAGCTGAGATATCTGCAGCAAAGTGCCCTCTTGTATTTCTAACCTGTCACAATTTCTGTTGCAGTCTGGCAGAGGCAGACTAGCATGGTGGATTTACTATGATGCCAAAGGAGCTATTTTTTATTTATTTATGTCTTGTTCAGTCTAATTTTTTCTCAGGTGCAGTCTCCTGAATTGAGCTACTCATAGCTATTAGGCCTGCTGCAGTCCTGTGGAAATTTGCACATTGGCACCAGAAGCAGTACTCTATATTAGTAAATTACCAAGTTTGGTACTCTGCTCTTTCTCTCTGACAGGGAACAGGCTGAAACTTGGAAGGTGCATTGTACACCAACACCACAAGTCATACAACCAATTGTAAAAAAAATCAGAAAGCTTTCGTTTTCGCCGGTGTAGGGCTCAAACTGTGGTTGCTCTGTGCTCACCATGACCATTAAATGAGTAGTAATTGCAGAAGCACTCAAAGGTATGCACTTCGCCTAATGCATAACTCATTGGACTTGAGAGGAAGATTCTAAAAAAAGTCTGTTTTGCCATCATGCACTACGCATGCAATGCTATCAATCTTACTGATTATTATTTGCATTACATGTGTGATGTGTATTAAATAATTATATATATATAGGTATGAATGGAGTATGAGAATTTTTTATGTCGATCAATGTTTGTCCAGAAAATTGTCAAAGACAAGATTGAAAATTTCCTGCTTAATAATTGAATCTCTCTGCTTCAAAATCCAGTCTGTGCCTGGAATATCTGGGTTTTAGCAGAAGTTTCAACAGGGAAAAAGATCTGTTTGTGCTCCATCATCAGACTCAGAGTGCATCTCCTCCTAACCACAGCCTGGCCCCTAAAGATGCCCCTGACCCTGACCATTTCCCCATCCTTATCCAGCTACTCCTGCATCACCTTCCTCACCCCTCAGACAGCTCATACATTTGTTAATTTTAACAATGTTGACTAGTTAATGTCAAATGTCAATGACGCCAGAAAACTATCAAACTTGATTAAAAATCTATATTATTACACTTCTTACTATGTAAGCCAGAATATACAGTATATACTAACATACATATGCACTTTGCCTAATGAAATTTCTTTATGCATACAAAAACAAATATTTTTCTGGTAAATTATGCCCACCATGAAATTAAGTGAAATGAAAGAACAATCAAACCATTGAAAATGACATGTACCATACTGCATCACTATTGTCATGTGAATAATGTCTCTCTCTTTGCCCTTCTCATTGTTTGCTTAGATTTTTGGGTTTAATAAATAGTTCATGTGAAGTTTATTAACTAAGAACAAAGGTGTTTAAGTAATATTTTTCTCAGAATGGCTAATAATAAACGAAGCATATTTGATGAGAGCGACGAAGAAGAAGAAATTTCATCTGTCAGTTTAAATTCTTCAGCAAAAAGCAAGGATTTGCATTCCAAACTCCAGACAAACAATGACTTGTCACCTGATAAGAAACTGATGAAAACTGTAAATCCTACATCTGGAGAACATTGTTCAAAGATTAATGACGTCCACATTGAGAATGAATCGTCAAGCCAACAGACATCACCTGAAGCTGCCATTGCTTTGACAGCTGCACAGCGCGCCCGTATTGAACAGAACCGGCAGAAGGCACTGCTCATCAAAAGGGAGAAAATGAACAAGAAATTGCCTCCCAAGAAGAAGTAAGTTTGTTACTAATTATTTGAAGAAGTTTTTACAGAGCTTCTGCTTTTTAATAAACACAATTACATCTAAAAGTGTAGGGTTTAAACTAGGTATATCATTTAGTTTGCCAAATAAATTTATCATTTTCAAGTGAAAGAGCAGACAGAAACACATAAAAAATACAAAACTTATTAGGACATAATATGTACCTATACCTATATAATATATTAATATATAGTTAATGTTCATATTATGGGTGCTTCATATTTTGAGGCAAAAATAAGTTTCAGCTCTCAAAGACTAAGGAAATTTATTTAGAACATGATGTTTTCAAAATGTCATGGGTCATTTATAAAGAAATATAGATAATTGTGGTCGAATGTGTTGAATTTGCACTGTGTTATGCTTCTTACAGGAGTGAGATGTTGGAATCTGAAGGAAAGAAGATACTGCGTATCAATGATACTAAGCTTGTGGATACAGGAGGAGGCTTCTTTATGGAAGAAGAAGATGAATTTAGCAACATCTCCGAGGCAGAAGTTATTGCTGCAGTGAGTCCCTCGTAATCTTATTTTTATTCATCAAAGCTTGTGTGTTTGAAGACTGGCGTTGCCAACGTATAGGGTCTGCCCGTGCGTGTATCTACGATGCTTATCTTGTCCTGATATTACCCGGGTCTGGAAATGTAATCTCAGTGGGGAAATAAGAGAACATTGCAAAACTGGGAGGGTATTATTGGATCAGAAATCGATTTTCTTAGATAGATACACTTAAATCTATTTTAAAAGACGCAAATAGTTTACTCATATTTTGCAACGGGAGCTAAAAGTGAGTTCTATGTTCGTTGTAAAATGTTAGTTTAAACGGGTCTGCCTTTTAAGAGCATAAATCTGTTGAATTATTGTTACCGGGATTCTGGACAAGAGGTTCTAAAATTGCCGGGATTATCGATTCCGGGCAAAGCCGGCTAACCTGCACCTCACTTATATAATCCACATCACTGGATGACGAGCTTCGCATCATCCGAGACATGCTTTTGCCTTAGCTGAGTCAATTGTACCTTGGAATTAGCCGATATGTTTCTACTGATACTTAATTAACTGAGGATCAACTAATACGTGACGAACATCAGCTGATACACGTCTGAGCATCAGTTGTTACGTGGCTGAGCGTGATGCTGATACGTTAATATGTTGTGTGGTGCGCGCATGCATCCAAGCTGCGGTCGAGTAACCAAGGCACGGATCGTTCGTTGAATGTTGTGTGGTGCGCGCGTGTGGTAAAACCATGTTTAGTAGCCATGGCATGAATGGTTAGTGATATTTGTCAAGTGGTGCGCGCGTGTGGTAAATCGTGATATTTGTTAAGTGGTGCGCGCGTGTGGTAAAACCATGTTTACTAGCCATGGTATGAATGTTACGTGATATTTATTAAGTGGTGCGCCCTGTAGTCTCTGAAGGCGTGACTGCGTTGCAGTTGCGTAAGGCTGAGGAGCCTGCACCGCTGGTGGAAGAGGACAGGCCGCGCTGCATTGAGTGCAACAGAACATTCGACTCGTCTTATTTGCTCAAATGTTTTGATCATCACGTATGTGACGACTGCAGGTCAGTGCTTTTGTGTTTAATATTGCTATTAACTTACTCTCTTGTAGGTATACAAAATTTCATAGTCTGACTGCTGCTCTTTTTCGAGAAATAAGTACCTATTGCTATCTATACATTATTTGGCAAATTTTGTGGGTGAAAACTGTAAGTATGTGTATGTTTGGCAATTTCTTTGGCAAACCTTTGTTTTTGGTAATTCTTTGATAAAAGCACCTCCGGCTAATGTGTCTCTCCTCATTCAACTAACGTGATACAACATCGAGATACATATCATTCGATTCGTAAATATCGAATCTAGCGATTTGTCTTAGCTTTTTTCCAAATTCTTATTTATGTAAGCGGGGGAATTTTTTTTCTGTTTTTCGATTTTTACCCCCCCTCCTCCCCCTCCGTTTGCAAAAATAATCCAAACTATAACGATTATATAACGAAATTACAAAAAAGCTAAGACCATTCTTTAGATCATTTTTGTTTGCGAATCGAATGGTATATATATATCTCGATGCTGTAGCTTGAAAATCATAGAAGGAGATAGATTTCTAAGATGGCGCATTTTGGAAATTTTAGTTGTTTAGGGGAGACAAATAAGTAAATTTTTTTTAAAAAGGAGTATATGCCAAAAAATTGTTTGATATTGTAGCCCAAACTTTCCCCATTGCCAATTAGTTGCACTTGCGGTACTAGCACGCGTCTTTAGACTTATTCATGTCGACTTTAACGTGAATAATACGCAATATATGTGACTTGTGATATATATATATAAAATGTTCATTTTATATAAGTTCAAAACTGCATTACGCAAAAATTATTGCATGTACATCCGTAATATTTTTTTTTTAACTCGCATCGTTTGTAGCTTTCAAACGAGTGCTAACACTTTGCAATTAACGCAAATAATGATCTATTAATAGTTAAATACCATTTTCAAGTGAAAATTTGTAAAAATTGTTATAAAAATGGTCATTTTATAAAAGTTCATAACTGCCTTACTCAAAAATTATTGCATGTACATCCATGGTATTAGTTTTGCTGAACGCATCATGTTTGTAGCTTTCAGACGATTGCAAACACTTTGCAATTAACATGAATAATGATCTACAAATACAGATTTAATTTAAAGAAATCTTTGAACATATTGTTGAAGAACGTTCATTTTATACATTTTCAAAATTGCTTTACGCAAAAATTAGAGCACGCACATACATGCGGTGTACTGCGTCAGTCGCGCCTTTTCAGCAACTACAAAATGAGTCAAGAAAACGGAATTCTTAAATCCTTGATTTTTGACCGAGACAGTCCCCTAAAGAAAAGAGGACCGAGAACAGCACCGTGGCACTCCAACCGTAATTGATCTAATTGATTTGAACTCGTTCGATGAAACGTATTATTCTCTATTTGTTAGATATGACTGAATTGATGAATGAAAAGGTCCCTGATGCCATAGCGGTAGAGTTTACGTAAGAGTATTTGACGATTCACGCAACGGAAAGATTGGTGTAAATCGAGAAAAAGAGCAACACAATCGTTTTTAGTATGGAATGCCATAAGTAGATCTTGGACTAGATAAAATATTGCCATAGTCGTGTTAGTGCCCTAACGAAAACCGAATTGATTATCGGAATTTAATGAAAAATTGTCAAGAACATTTGTAAGTACTGTGTAGAATTTTTTTGAAAATCTTTTTACGAGAAGGAAAAGTATAGATATGGGGCGATAGTTGCACACATTATTCGAGTTGCCGGATTTTAAAACTCCAGTTACGGGTCAGTAAGAATATACCAGTGCGACAAGAGTTGATTGAATTAGACCAGTGACGCCCACCGGCGTAACGAAGGGTTGATAGGTCTTGAGTTTAGAACCTGTGAAAGAAACGACAAAAAAAGTATTGCCTTCCCTTCCTCCGCAAGAGGTCTGCTTCAATACATCCCATCGCTGCTTGGTGCGATACCAGACTCACAACACTCATATCTCGATTGTCATCATGGCATACCTTACTTTATTAAGATATGATATTATTTATTGTTATATCCCGCTGCCTCAGAGACAACGAATCTAAACACGCATTGGTGACGAAGACAGACGCACGTACGGAGTACCTGCTAACAGACACAGATCTGGAGAAGCGGCAGCCTCCCCTGCGGTACATCGTCAGGAAAAACCCTCACAACGAACGCTGGGGCGACATGAAACTTTACCTCAAGCTCCAGGTCAGTCCGTGAAACGTATTGTGTCATCCGTGTCTGTGAGAACGTATTGTAACGCTTCTAATTTAACTTTTTTAATGCAGTTATGGTACTAAAGTGTTTATTTATTTCCAAGTTTGTAAATGCATTCCCTTACTTGACGAAATTTTCAGTGATGGAATATAATGTATCTGTTCAAAGTTTTTTTACTCCAATGATGTCCCGACTATTGCGGTATCATAATTTGGAAATTTAATAATAAATTTTGCCTTATTTATTATTCAACTGTTCATTATTCTGGATCTTCGAATCTACTTAAAAAATTTGTTTACTCCTATGATGGAAAGTATTCCTTTAAGAGGACGCTTGTTGCTCTTACTGACTCTTGAACTCATGCCCAGCCAGGTGGAGAAGCGCTGTTTGGAAGTCTGGGGATCTGAAGAGGCGCTGGAAGAAGAAATTGCCAAGAAAGCTGCTCAGCGGGAGGTTTCGAAGCAAAAGAAATTTAAGAAGAAAATGCAAGGTGAGGGACTAGAAACTGTGACGTTACCACCGACAATTGTACATATTCACCACGCCAAGAATTTCAGAATATTATTATGATTACAGATATTATAATATTCTTATGATTACAGATATTACGATATTCTTATGATTACAGATATTACGATATTCTTATGATTGCAGATATTACGATATCTTATGATTAAAGATATTATAATATTCTTATGATTACAGATATTACGATATCTTATGATTACAGNGATTACCGATATTATGATATTCTTATGATTGCAGATATTACGATATCTTATGATTAAAGATATTATAATATTCTTATGATTACAGATATTACGATATCTTATGATTAAAGATATTACGATATTCTTATGATTAGAGGTATTATGATATTCTTATGGTTACAGATATTACGATATCTTATGATTAAATATATTATGATATTCTTATGATTGCATATATTACGATATCTTATGATTAAAGATATTACGATATTCTTATGATTACAGATATTAGGATATCTTATGATAAAAGATATTATGGTATTCTTATGATTACAGATATTATGGTATTCTTATGATTGCAGATATTACGATATCTTATGATTAAAGATATTATGATATTCTTATGATTGCAGATATTACGATATCTTATGATTAAAGATATTATGATATTCTAATGATTACAGATATTATGATATTCTTATGATTAAATATATTATGATTGTAGTGAAGTTTATCCCGCTGTACATAATTGCAGAGCTTCGCATGAATGTGCGCAGCAGTTTGTACACGCGTGCCACCAAGAGTCATGAACACGAGTACGGGCCTGAGGAACACCTGGCAGACGACGAGTACAGCAAGACCTGTGTCACCTGCGGCCACTCCTACACTTACGAAAAACTCTGAGAAATCTTGCCGCTCTGAGAGAAAACAGTGAGGTTTTGTCCTAATAGCGATGCACTTGTGCGAATCATCTGACCTAGCCCGGCTTTAAAGGCGTATCAGTGCTACGTCAGCTCTCTGCTTGTTGTGGCTAAGAAAGTATCAGTATTTGGACGGTTTGACCCAAGATTTTTTGAGTGCTGAGGCTTGCAGTGCCTCTTGTCGTTAGTTTGCATGTATTTTTCCACTGTACGAGATTAAATAATTGCAACTTGTGATCTCGTCGTTAAAATCGACATTTTTTGTAAATGCGTCATAGTGACTTTTTTTTAGCTTTTTACTATTGAATTTAGGTTTAAGCAAATCAAATTAGGTGAGAGATGCGTAAAACTGTCCACTGTGATAGAATATTCATAATATCTTATTGTTTTACCAAATCTCAGTTGAATATTTTGATCAAAATAATCATTAAAAATTGTATTTTAATTAGCATGTAAAACAGAATGCCCGAGTGAAGTTTCTGAAACCTTCATTCCCTGAATAAAACTTTGAAATACAACCTCGCGTCGGGTAGTTTCACCACCTTTATTGGCATATTTCGGAGCTTTTAACATCAATAGATTATTTCTTTTTGAATGCACTCAGACGACGAAAAATCGTTGAACGAGTGCAGAGTGTTACCTAATTAAAAATATTGCGCCCATACATCGTGATTTGTGGGTAGCTTGACGCGGAAACTGTTCACCCTTTCATGGGCTTCAAATTCATGAAACGCTGACTTGGAATATAATTAATTTCCCTAATTCAGCTTTTAATGGATAATTCAGACTCAGAGAACTTATTTCGTGGATCGATTTTTACAATATGTATAATATTCAGCCATGATTGTTTTAACCTCGAAAAGCCAATTTTGCTCGTTAGTGTTGAGATCACTTGTGACTTCATATAGACATGTGCCGGACACACTTTGCAGCTCAAATATCAACTCTTCCAGTATCTCACCCAAGATATTCGGAGAACCTTCTAAATATGTTGATAGTACGTGCCAGTGTTCAATTATAAATAAAACATAATTAACGACTCGGGGCCATACTTTCAAAACTCGCTAAGTGAACGTAAGTACTTACGCTCTATTTTCTTGTCTATGATTGGTGGATTTTGCTTGAAAGGCCGTCAGTGAGTGGCTGATGAACTTACGATCTCTCAACTTTTTTTGAAAGTATGTGCCTCGATTTTTAGTGAGTGGTGTCAATCAATGGTGTCAAAGGACGGGTGAAGAATGCAAAAACTAATTTCACTGGTCCAGTTAAAATTTAATAGTCACAGCAATTACGTAACAACTTACCAACAATTTTTTCGCAGGTTATAAATAACAACACAATAAAGCTTCAATTTATGTGTTGATTAAAACTGATTTTAGATCCGTTCCATGTCAGAACAGGAGCGCATACATGAAGATTGAGTAAAATTGTAGACAATTTATCTTTACTCACACATTCAATATCAGGCTAAAAGCCGCACACCTACGTACACACTACAGCTTTCATTTGTGCAAATAAAATCTAGCATGAACCTTCCTCTATAATTTTGTACATAAAAAATATCTTCCGCAAACCAACGTAAACAGAACTCGTGCGTGTGCTCCTCAGCAATCAATTTATTCCTGACCTCACGAACAAATGCAGTTAAAACCTACCAGCAGGGATTTTCATGCCAAATATTTACATGGAATTGAATGAGCTGTCCTCACCAACGCCATTCGAGCGACCAGACATAAAACCTTATAAAGATAACCAATATTCATGCCGTCTCCGTAGAATGGCATTTGGGTAGAACCTACAAAACAGTCACCGTCTAAGCATGTAAACCAAAGCTATTGGAATGTGAATAAATAGCAGCCGTAAGATAGATATTACATGGGTCCAAAAACGCGCCGGCCTCCCGTGATGTACCACGACACGGCGACCACGACAGCAACGAACACGAGCAAGGCCAGCAGCGCACTGATAGTGCGGCACAGCTTCTTCCTGCGCTTGGCGGCACGCGATCTTCTGTGCTGCTCCCGAGCCGCCGCCCCGTCGAGGGTGAAGTCCGCGCACAACGCGCCTCCCACCTGGGCATGATGGCAACATTCATGAACTGTGAAGTACATGTTCAGCTAAGATCTGGATGTCACTTGTGTACACTCCAACGTTCATAAAATATCTTTAACAGAGTAAGCGTTTGAACTTTAGGAATATAAATCGAGCGTCTACAATGAATCTAAGCCTTTTCGATAAAAAAATATATTGAATTAGATTTGATACATTTTCTCTTATAATATCAATTGGTGTTTACTATTAAAAAAAGGTTGCAAACGCAGTTATCGATATTAGCTCGGCGGATGAAACTACAGGCTTATCCTCGATCCAACGGCCAGTAACATTTGATAAAACTCCTGTTCTCATTGATAAGATCTGGTTGGTAAGCAATCCAGTACATATTAACAGTTTCCTGAGATATAAAACCGTTCAGTCTGTTGGCCATGAATATTTTTATTAGATCGCTAGTAATTTTTGAACAATATATTGTTTAGATCTGAGCACATTGGCATTAAACCCCTGAAAATCCTATGAAATTATGCATTGATGTCGGTGAAAATATCATGAGCCGAGGTTTCTAGTAAGAAGGAATCTAGTAAGAAGCTATGAAAGATCATGATCATAAATACATACAAGAACTTACCCTGCAATTTTGAGCACCGCTGTTCGGATGAGGCGATAGCTTACGAGCATAGTTATTCTTGGCGCTCTTCTTGTAATCTTCATAGCGCTTCTCAGCTGCTGGTTTCTGGGTCTCGTTCGAGGCCTGATTTTGTGTAATATTCCCGCTGTCTCTTCTGGTTTGAAGAAACCTAACGATGTTCCAGAATAGCCCCTCATTAAGATGATCATCAACGGTATCGATATTGACAGCTGTGTGGTTAGGTTGCGTTGTCATGCCATTCTCCGCAGGCTGGTCTGAAACATTATAAACTGAGGGGGCGCTTGCAGAACCTCCAGATGAATCGATCGTTGAGGTCTCACGAGATATTTCCAAGGCAGGGACTGGGTGTAATGAAGAGGACATGTTTGCTGGTCCGAGATTCTTGTCAGGCTTGATCTGGGTGATAGCCTCACTAACTCGATCGTTCGGGTGAGGGTCTCTGGGTTTTGAAATGCCTTGGCCGGTTTTCTGAAATAATCAATAGAATGATGGTTAAAAACTCACAAGCTCGAATATATTCAATGACGTTCATGAACGGCTCGCCTAGAAAGCTTGATAAATGACTAGGTACTTCTATTTCAATCCACGAGACGGGTTGAATGTCGTAAAAGGTTGACCTAATAAATCCCAGACCATTAAAATTTAAACGTTGAGGAACCTAATCAACAACTAATTGCTCTGTACATATGCTGTTTGTACTGGTACTTCATTAGCGTAGAACCGTAGATCAACTAACGTAAGCATAAACATTAGGGGCAACCAGTGGACACCAGTGGTTGTGTGAAAGATGAATGCCCTGATAGAAATAAACGTGACTTTGTCCAAGTACATGAACTTCGGCCTTTGTGGGGTCATACTGACAAAGTTTGGCCTGGCATTAGGGCTTTACAAGTGCTAGGTGCAGAAATTTTATCACTAGTTCAGTAATATGCCCCATTTATTTCTTCGAGTTAAACACTTCTTCAAATGGCGGCGGATATGTCCTCCTTGGCTCATTCGCTCGACGTCATATACACGTCATGCTACGTCGTGCGGCGCTTCGACGGTTAGCAGTATTTCCCGCATGTTTACGTTCAATTGATAATTTAAAACCAATATATTGTGCCTATTTTAACCTTCATGACAGATGATATGATGGGAAGAGTTAAGATGATATTGCTCGAGATGGCTCCGGTTAATTGAATTTCAACAATATGAGGTGAAACTGAATTTTGTAACTCTGCCTTGAAATGAACATCACCAATATCAGCACAATCGATGGCTATCGCAAACAATTTCTGTCACTGTCCACTATATTAGTCACAGTTTTAATTGAAACTAATTCTATAGTTCTTAGTGACATTCTAAACAAACTATGTTCATAATGATCAATCCATGAGAAAGTAGAGCACGTCAAGCACCAATTTGACTTCAACTTGAAGAATTTTGTGAATTACGATGAAAATTTAGCACGAAAAGTTATCAATATCGAAAATTCAGGGGTACATTTGAATAAGGAACTTACTTGCAATGAACCACGAGCTCCAAAAGAAGATGTAATCCAAGCCGAGGTACTGGTCTTACTGAGGCTTCCTTCTTTCGTAGTTTCGTGGCTTTCTCGAGTTGAATAAATGTTACCCTGCGGTACAATGTGTCGCGCTAACGAGTTGGCATCGATGACAATTTCCTTCAATTCTGAGTACTCGTTTTCGTTTCGATCAACCAACTGATCCGTTTTTCCCGACTCATCATTTCCGGAGTGATACATGGGCCCAATTATGGAGTCGGTGTTCTTTAAAATACTTGATTTTCCGCTCATAGATTTATGAACCTTTATTTTATTATAAATTTCTGTCCGACTTTGGCCTTGAACGTGATTTGATGCTCTATAAGTAATGTGGTATGGATTCGATCGATCACCGTTGTCATATGTGAATGCTAAATTATCCATGGCAAAATTTTCAATGGATTTTCTGCTACTTGCTTGAGACGAGCTTTGTTTTGATTCGATTAAATGTGTAATATTTTCGAAATTAGGAGTTATCATTGGACGATTTCGGGATGATACTGATTTTGAACTAAGAGACCTATCATCGTTTGATGGGTTTCTTCGTCTTGAAAGGGAAGGAATGAATTCTTCATCGTCAAGAGCATCAACATCAGAAACATATTCGTAATGACTGCTATCTCGTTCTGACGAACCATATTCGTACCATTCATTGATGGAGTGGTTTTGCTCTGCTATTTCTTGGTTTTCGTCTGCTTCACTTTCTATATTGACTAAAAGCTTACGGCCGTTTAGTTTCAAGCCCGATTTCTCCCATAGATTTCTAACAGTGTCCATTCCTTTCTTCTTCACGCGTGTGTTGCTTCCATCCTGAGAGGTCCTATGCGAGTGTGTTCTGGAACGTTTATCTCTCCTAGTTTTGAAAGGAGCATTCATTAAATTATTATTTTGTAGTAATGCATTTCTATTCAAAGTGGCATATAAGCCCCTAGTGTACATGACCTGACTGAGGTCATTATGTTTTTCATTTGAAGGAAGAATCGGAGAAGATAGCGCACCGGAATTTCCAGTATATTCTGGATAGGTCATCATTTTTAAAGTATCTTCTGTAACTAATGAATCTGGTTGCAGAGACATAATGGGATATTCAGTAGAGCCCAAATATCCTCTGTTGGAAAGGCCACTATTAAAGTAACGAGTAAGTCTGTCGTCTCCTGGCGCGAAGTCATCGAGGTTTTTGTTACTCTCCAACTCTTCATTGAAATAAGTTATTTGCTCATTTGTAGATGCAATGTTGAACGTTGTTGTCTGGTTAGATCGTCTTGGAGAAACAGAAATCGCTGTAACGTACCGAGAATCTTGAGTAACAACACTGACAAGGGGGTTGAATCTCAGGACTTGTCCTTTCGGCCTAATGTCCAAAGACGACGATCTTCGGGGCCTTTCGGCATCTGCCAAGCGTCTGGAACTGATGCGGCTAGCTTGCCGTTCAAGAGTTTCTGTTATATGACTGACTCTTGGCCAAATCGGAGATGGTATAGCTGCCTTAGCGTGATGCTCTGAGTTAGTGAGAGTTTCATCTTCTTTTACAATTTCTAAAGATTTAGCTCGACGTACGCCAACTTGAATAGATTCAACATATTTTGGATTCCTGTGGTAATCCAAAGGCAAGTTATTAACCGAGTCACACAATTTTGCATTATTTTTCGTCGCTATATCTTCAAACGAGCGCCTCAGTTGAGAAACCGTCGGAAGTAGTGTCGAGTTCTCTTCCAATTTAATGGAATTTATGAAAAGATTCTCCGCTGACAAAAATTCCGAGCCATTAACTCCCGATTGCTCCAACACTCCAGATTTGACTCCAGTTTTGGTAGATAAAAGATGATTTTCATTATCGATCTTCTTCTTACGTTTACGATGGCCTCTATTATTGGTAATATTATCAATCACGTCATTATTGGACTCATTATCAGACTCTTCACCGGAATGCTCAGAAATGTCAGAGGCTGAATCGTTTTCTTTCGAACCGTAGCCGGACGATCGAACGGAATTGTGATCAGTAGGTGGACTGTCAGGGGTCCGAATTACATCTTTGGCTGCCTTGTTCTCTTCACTTGGGTACCCATCGTTACGTACTCGCTTCATGTCATGAACGTTTGTGGAGGCGCCTATGGAGGAGTTCTGCAACTCATTTCTACTTGCAGGATCGCGCAGCCGAGGAAGATCTGGATGCGCTGGCAGCCCCTCGTCTCGGAAAAGCGGGTTCAGCCTGTAATGCAATTAAGGCTCATGTTATCAAAGCAGTATGGCATTGCAATAAATACATGGCTTTATTCTTAATTAAATTTTACACATTTTAATTCTGTAGTAACATTCGAAGATATTTTTTCTCACATTTACATTATAGCTCAATGAATTCAATAATTCAAGTAAACGGAAAAACCCTCTAGTTTAGTCCCACGATGATGAGACAATTCCTTACAGGATTAGCATCGTTTTGATGATAATAAAATTAAAAAAATCTATAATTATAGTAGCAATAATTACAATAATAAAAAAGAAAATTACAATAATAATCATAATGAAAATGTTCACAATTCCAAAGAAATATCTTCTCTCTCATTTCTGAAAAATCTTAACGATTGATTGAGTCATTCTATACGTGTGGATTTTCTCCATGAGGAACTCTGACGATCGGCGTTCCCATCCCAATCTATCATGACCGCTCACTGCCATTCTGATTCACCTGTCATTTTTAAATCTTTAAATACCAGTTGATTCCATGATTTACTGAAACTCAAGAAAAAGAAGACAAATTCGTGTGAAAAGTTGACGCAGAAAGCACATGTACAGCCGTCTTTCTGTGCGTTTTCGCTCATCGTGATTTTGGCGGTGACCGGATGTTCGTGTGACAGACGTCAGTGTCTGTCCGTTTAGTTAAGAATGAGGAATTTAATTGAATAATATTAATAACGGTATTAAGATTACTGTCAGAAAGATCTGGCCTAATGAATGTGATCCTATCACTGTGATCGTAAGTTATTTTTCAATAGTATACTTAATACTTAAGTTTCACGTACCTAGTTGTCGTGGTTAAAAATAAGTATAATTTTAAAAGGTTTAAACTTTTATAAATATAAAAGTTTTACGATAGAGAGAACATTCTTGAGATGAATTTGCTGGCCTTTTGTTTACTAACCCTCTTGCGCTTAGGCACAGTAGAACGATGAGAGCTGACATTATTAGCATAGTGGAACGTTCATGTTGAATATCTCGGCAATGATTTTTCAACCGAAATGTTTTCTCGGCCACTAATGTCTTGTGTCAATTCCCTAAATGTGTGATCCAGATTATTAAGGCGATTGAAAGAGAGAAAATCAATCCAGAGTAAATCCAGATCTCAGATTAAGCTTGATTAAAGAAGGCAATGATTGTAGATCATTCAAGTGGCCAAATATCTTCCGTGACTACGAGACCATGAATAAAGCACTCAATATATGAAAAGTTCGTCCATTATAAACCCAGCACGGCGCAACTCAAGGGTAATTTTCTGTCAATTATTTACGTAGTCACCGCCCTATCCACACACACTGCATCTTGCCCTCTGTCACCCACTCTCCCTGGCCTGCATCACACACGCTCTCACCCACTCTCCCTGGCCTGCATCACCCCCGCTCTCACCCACTCTCCCTGGCTTGAATCACACCCGCTCTCACCCACTCTCCCTGGCCTGCATCACACCCGCTCTCACCCACCAACACCCCCGCCCCTTCATCTCCCCCTCAACTCTGTCCTCACTCCCCCCCAGCCCCTCCTCTCCGCCTCCCGCAGGCCGCAACTTGAACTTGGGTGAAGTTCACGCTCGTGGTGAGCGAAGCGAGACGCCGTATAGGCTCTACGCTCACTATACCGGCCACGCTCAGCAGACGCCGTATAGGCTCTACGCTCACTATACCGTGCACGCTCAGCAGGCGCCTGTCTCTTATACACATCTAGATGTGTATAAGAGACAGGGCCTATACCTGGCCGCTGCAGCCTACATCAGAACACGGCAGGCCTATACCTGCGGGCCGCTGCAGCCTACATCAGAACATGGCAGTTCTCATTTGCTAATTTAATGAAGGTCTCGAAACAATTACTTGCGCTCACATCAGCTCTTGAGCAACATTAAATGCAGACTTGACCATACGACATTGATTGGATATTCGCAGGAAGTTTAATTTTATTGGGATTTAAAAAGTCTTGAAATGTAGAATTTTTTTACCCAAACCCAGAATTAAGAGTATTGAACGAAGTTTAGTAATTGACAGTCGCTTCACCTGATCGATTTCTATTTGACCTGATCTTGCCTAGGTAGATGGTTTTAAATCGATTGTGGCTTGCCTGGTTCCTTCCTGTTTCAAAATATCATAATAATTACTTACGTCAAAATGATTATCTTGCCGACATAAGTGCTCCGATAATTATTTTAACATATTCTGTATTGCTCAATATTAAAAAGAGCGCTCTGTGTTCACAGATTCCTTTCAATGTGAGACAATTATCGATTGCCTACGTTTTAGATCCAGTGGCTGCGCTTCGTTCAAACTCCACATTAACAAAGTAAAATCAACAGAAATATTACATTGACTGACCTCGAGAAAAATAGTTTGCTCGCCTTGCAGCGCAATTTATCCGGCCATTTGTGATGTAATTCTAGCAACGGAAGTTTAACTTGGAGCCTTTCAGTGACCACCAGGTTACGAGCCGCGCCGCCCACCTCCTCACTCAATGAGACCTCGCGGCGTACTGACAACAGTAACAGTTCGTAGTAACTTCGGGTTGTAAGTTACAGGTTACTTGACTTAATAAAGTTCTGCCATAAATTGAAACTATAATCGAACACATTATGGAGCAAGTCTGATACGTTATGCATGCAAAAATGTAACCTGCTTAATTAATCCATAATTTAAAAATTAATAATATAAATCCACAATAAAATGGAGCATTGATTAATTATAGAACGGTGGAATATAATTTGTACATCAAATTTTGCACATCAGGTACTACTAACGAAATTGAAATTAACTATTCTCGTGCTGAGGCATGCGAACAAAGTAACCACATTGCCCCACCATATAATTTCTGATCGAGAGTGTTTCAATCAGCAATATTTAAAAGTGTTGAGATGGCTGCTGGTCATGTGAATTGCTTCATAGGCTGGCGGTAATCATTATTTGAAATATTGAAGGTAAAATAAAAAATGTCTAATTTATGTCATGAAGACATAATTTCAAAATTGCTTTTTGAAATATTGAAGGTAAAATAAAAAATGTCTAATTTATGTCATGAA
>NW_025945225.1:0-436 GCF_000764305.2 Hyalella azteca | reverse complement strand
ATGGAGAAACCATCTATAAGACTATATCCTAGAGTGCAGCCGCAGGTTTTAATGCGGTATCGGTGTAGGAATAATGGCTTCAATAATTAATGCATTACCGATTTTACTGCCTTGAGTTTATACAATTTAAGGAGAAACGGAATGCGTGTAATTGAAATTCTGTGCAGTCATTCTAGGTCGGCCCGTCACTCAAGTGAATTTTTCATAGTTCGTACTATCTAAACTCTCCTGAGTTCACGTAGCGACCTACACGGAGCGCTCAATTTCTCGTCTATGACTGGTGACCTTAGTTATATGAAAAGTCGTCAGAGAGTGATGATATATAGATAAAGCTACGAACTCGTGACTTAACGAACGCAATTTAGAAAATGCATTTCCCATTTTTCATTGTTGCATTCGGTGGCAATACTGAACTTTATATAACATTTGTTGCGAT
>NW_025945224.1:0-24708 GCF_000764305.2 Hyalella azteca | reverse complement strand
TGAGGGCTAGTCAAGGCAGGGTCCCGCCTGTGGGGCTAGTCAAGGCAGGGTCCCGACTGTGAGGGCTAGTCAAGGCAGGGTCCCGACTGTGAGGGCTAGTCAAGGCAGGGTTCCGACTGTGAGTGCTGGTCAAAGACTGGTTAAAGCAGGATTTTGACTCTGAGGGCAGGTCAAGATTGTTAAGATTTTCAATGCAGGAACCTGTTTGCTAGGGCTAATCAAAACCGAACTAGTCACGCAGACCGAACTAGTTAACGCAAGATTCAGACTGCCAAAGTCCAGGGAATGTCCCAGCAGTGAAGGATAGTATAGACAGGCTCCAGACTGTCAAGGCAATCAATCCACGTACTACAGTGATCGCTCAGTTGTCTTAGCTAGGACAAAAACCGGCGATAAGAAGACCTAAAGAACAGTTTATGACTAACGACTAGCGAGCTCTCAAATGATGAAATCGACACTAACATTTTTTCCCTGACAGTCTGAAATCAACACAGGCAAATTATTTTCGTCCAAAACTCGCCTGGTGCCTCTGAAAAACAACGCCAAAGGAAGGATGGATATTCACTTACTCGATCCCTATGCAGCAAGCAGACGATTCGGTCAATCCGCAATATCGTGCAGCAGACGATATAAATAATTTATAATGTAGCAAGAGTGTCAGAAGCTATAATCAGCGCTAATTACAATATTACTAATACTATGCAACAGTATTTATAAGGATCGAATATTTTAGTGAAAGATTTATTCTTACGCATTATATGCGAATTTTACCACCACGACAAAAGACAAAATTGGAAACTCTTACAACGCATACATAGCAACAAAGCATATTTTTCAAAGATATTCATAGTTGCGGGCTAACCTTCCCAATTAATTCAACTTTAATTTTAACAGATAAGGTCAACTCATTGCAAAGAATGTAAGTTAAAGATACAAGTTGAACCATTGGCCAAAACATGAACAATTATACTTTGAAACTTACGTCACTGGTCGTTGAACGAATATTCCAGTAAGCGAAGGCTTCTTTTCTCAATTCAATAAGGGTTGATTGACATTTTGCAACAGCTTGGAGTAATGCAATAGTACTGCTTTCTAGGGGGAGAGCGAGCGACGCCAGCCCATCAAGACGTCCATGCAGCGACAGTCACCGCATATTGAGACAGGATCAATATCAGTCTGGCACAAGCCATTCAATATTCGACGCCTCAGAGTCAATTAATCTTTCCGGACGAGCAACTCTAGTGTTCTCAGCTCCACCTTCCTCAATGCTGCGCTCGGCAAACGCTGATAAGAAGAAGTCATTCAGACACGAGCAGCTAAATTGTCTTGGGCTGTATAACTCAGCCCTGAATACGGAAGCATTTAATTAATTCAAGTTTTGAGACGATACAAGAAATCATCAACAATAATATAGCCATTGGATAAATGGCTTAGCAAATCAATTATTTACCCTCCATAACACATTCCAACTGACAAATTCTCAAGACGTTGGTTGTTCGCAGCGGAGGTACACGAAGTTACCACGTGCATCCCGTGCTGCAGTGTTCAGTGTTTTGCTAGGTCATACCAACATTTGAATCGAGTGAACTCGCGTGAAGACAAACAGGCGCGCGCTCCGGCCAACTCAGGGAAAAAGCAGCAAACACCGGCAGTTCCGTAATTCGATCAGTCGCACGTCAGCCTGCGTGCTCGCGAGTATGTAGCAACCACAACATTAGTGAACTGCCTTGCACGCACACACGTCGGGTACGAGGCTAAAAATAAGCGCTAGCTGCATGTGTATGCAAACTAATATTAGAACAATTGTGTTCCTTGCGTCCAAAACGACGTCAGTTTAATGCCCCGAAAAAAGGTAAGTGTTGTCAAAAATAATTTCTTGAAGGTAAGGTTTTGAAGTGAAGCAAAATGATATTTCTTGAGAGGAAGCAAAAAAATTTAGTTCATTAAATACTTAGTGCATATTTCCTAGATATAAAAAAAGTACAGAAAAGCCATATTATAAAAGGTTTTAAACGTTCCCTTTGCCCGTAATTTCAATAAATGATCTAGTATATTTATCATTTAACTGAGTGTCTATTTATTATACAATTTAGCGCTCATCAACAGGCTTGATTGAGTGCCTCAATTCCGCGCGTCCATTAGCGTCGAATTAGACGCGCAGAAATGGTCAGCAACAATGGCGACGGTGGGACGCTCTATATGAACAAGATGACGGATTATGGTCGGCTGATCGGTGGCCGTCGACTGGCTACCGACGAGTCCCCATGATTCGCACATGACACGCGTAGGTGACGCAAACATACGAGTAGTACACATTAAATCCTAGTTATCAGGATGTTATCATCAACATAAATGGTATGCCCCCAAATACAAGTAATTACTATGGAGGAGCGAAAAAATAGAGACGCGGCTCTTAAAAAATAAAGGCACGACAGTTGCACTTGAATTCATTTCTCCTAACGAAACATCAGTCCGCTGTGAATGGGATGAAGGTGTTAATTCAGAGAATCTATCTATTGCGCGCAACATTCCTGCCTGGTGTAGATGAGTTCAAAGCATTTATTAACGACATATTGCGGAGTCAACAGCACCGATGACAATGAAGGCAAATTAAGAGGAGGTCCTAGCGTGTCGGGTGCAATCGTGTACAACGCGCGGTCAGCCCATCAAAAGCTGGCGTAACTTGAGTGATTCAGCGACGTGCAACGCGACTCTGGACAGAGAGATTAGAGCTGTGAAAAAAGTGAAGGACACCGTCAGTCAGTAAAAAAACACGGAACCAATATAGAATCAAGATGATGAGCTATTAAAAATTATTTTGAAAAATTCAAAAACCGTGTTATTGGAAATTGTAACCATGCGAGCATAGATCACGATGCTGCGCATGAATAAAAAATTTCGTGCTGCAGTGTTATTCGGATCCCAATGAATACTTCGGCCACAACTACCAATCTTCAACGACGAGATTTATTATCCTCTTGCGCCGCGCATTGCAGGGCTGCGGCAGAATTTTTTCACACCGGCTGACGCAGTAAGGAGTGCGGCTCGGCAAAAACAATTAAAGTTGCCCGAGTACCAAAACAATGTCGAGGAACACAGACCAACGTTGAATGATTTTTCTACGTTAAATGAGCAGTAAGAAATCAAAACATTTTTTGTCAAACGTCGGGAAAATTTTTCTAGTAACCGATGTCATCGATCTCACACGGTTTAAGCCAAATATTTTCACAACTAAAAGCCTGGACAAATATCGGAAATGCAACATTATAATTGCTGATACAATAGTTGAATGGATTATCAAATAACTAATGAATTGAATAAAAAATTGTTGTGCATTATTAATTACCTCAATAAAAGGCATATTTTCTATGTCGAGACGACATAGTTATTAATCTTTCTTTTGTACGAGTATTTGCCGTCAGAACGTGAGGCCTCGCCGGCGGCTTTCATCAACGCTGAAGCGACTCGCCGGGCGCACGAAATTGGAAATGAACTTTAATTCTGCCGGCAGCTGAAAGTCAGGGAAACATGAATGTCGGGGAAGCATTCAGCAATAACAGCTCACACTCTCAACTGAACACTGGAAGGAATAATTACCAAAATATTCCAGGACACTGGATTTACAAAAGACTCGTGTCGGGTTACGCTTGAGGCTAGGCTCAGGTGTCTGGTCGCCAGGCATAGCGCAGATTACAGGCCAGGAAATCAGACTTTAGAACATTTCACGGTGAAGCAATACATATATACGTTTCATAATAAATATTGTCTTCTTCCACCCCGGAGGAATTACTACAGCTGGACGTTAATTAATTGCCATAAATTATGCAAATTATATTAACATAATTGCGAAGCAAACGATATAGGATCCTACAATCATATGACATTACTATGTAATAGCGGAAAACAAATAAGTCAGAAATAATGGTGGATGAAAAATAATTAAATTAACTGAGTTACGCAGTGGACGTAATGGGCAGCGTTAATGTTAAATACGTAAATATTTTGCCTATCGAACATGTAATAGAACGATCAAATAAGTAAAGACCTTAAGCAAGAGTTCTGTGTCATTTCAATCCCGGACGTCATCGCAGATTCGTATTAAATGAGCCTATTTGCAATGAATAAATTAGTATCATATGCCGGCACTGCTAAGAAAATCTTCCAACAACCAAAAAAATTCAATAGGAAACATACATACAATTTATTTAAATTCCCTATTTTTATAAAACTTTAAAATCGAAACGGCCAAGGAAAATACTAAAGTTCTATTGCCTTGCATGCAGAACTTTATTGGGCGGAGCGGTCGATGAGAAGCCTCATGCTGAGTCCTCACTATACGATCTTCTGCAGTGACCCATCAGTTATCTAGGCCATATCGGAGCTTAGGTCTTGTGGTATTAAAGGTCTTATTCAGTGACCATTCATTATAAAGATCATTTTGGAGACTTAATTTTGGGACATCGAGACCTTTTATTCGTTACCCTTTTAGCTATCAAGCATCTTAATTGGAGCCCTAGTCTTTAGGTATTTTGGTCTTATCCACGAGATGGAAAACTAGGGACCCTTCAGGCCAGTTATCTAGATTCTAGACCATCTGGGTGGCTCCATCACTCAAAGACCCGAGGCAATATGTCTTCTTCTTCAAGTTCAACACTAGGGACTCAGTTATCTTGACTATCTTCGAGCCTCAGTTTATTGTTATCTGTTGACAGAACAATGAGGATCCTTCAGTGATCTTTAATGAATCGAAATTATTGTCGCATCATTCAAGTCTTTTTAATTACTTGTGAGTTATATTTCAAGCTATAGGCAACACTTTCATCGCGACAGCAATCTTCTAGTTTTTGCTATTCGATTCAGCTGCTTGAATTAATTTAGCGCGATGCTAACGTTACCATTTTTATTTTAATAAAACTGAGTTAAAAAAACACATAACCTTGGTTGTTAGTATTCCTTTTTAGCCTTCTATGCACTCCATTTGCTTTTACATATTACGTCATTCTACTCATTACTTGGTAACTACATAAGAAAATACCATTATGGTGTTGGGTCAATTAAAAAAATTTTCTAATAGAATAAAAAAATTATTTTTTTTAATGCCACAATCCAATGTACGATGCAGAGAAAAAAACACGAAAGAGATTATTACAAATGTTAAATAACCCAATTAATTCACTGCAAATGATTGTGTGCACGTTTAGAACAACAACAAATCTGTCATTCGCATTTCATGCGATTTGACTCCCTCCTGAGGCTCAATGTAACTGATGCGAGAGGAAGCTACGTCGTCAGTGACAGTAACAATTGGCAATCAATACAATGTACTTGCCAGGCACTCATGGCAGAGTTTCAGAGACTACGACACTAACCGCATTCAGCTTTAATAGTAATTTCGAGGACACACGTGAGATCGAATGCTATTGAATGAACAGCGGCGTGCATGATTACGGGCATTAATTATTGACTGCGGGCATAGATAGAGAGAGTTATATCACGATTTCCGGATGGATATAAAAGAAAATGAAGGCATCAGCTATTTGAATAACTGATTTTCATACCCAAAATCGAATAAAATCTTTTCTGATATCCAAACTGTTAGGAGTTCTGCTAGGAAATCAAAATTGATTTCCTGGGTTATATTCCTCATGACGACATCATAATAACCTTACCTAAACGAACCCAACCTAATTGTACCGTGACAGCATTTAACGGTTTCGTCGATGTCAGCATTGGGGACCAGCGACCACCAATCATGACGAGATCGTCAATTACGTCGCATGCACAAATTTGTCATATGAGGAAGCAAAAGCAGAAAATCCCATTATGCAGTTCTTAATTACCATTTGGAGGAATAGGGTTACCCATTTGCAGTTCTTAATTTCACAACTTTAATGGATACAGACAAAGCATATTTTTAATAATGAGAAGCATAGTTATTTCATGATAGAATAGATGGGGGAAAAAATGAATTACACATTAAACGACAATATTTTGGGTTATTGATTTTTCTCAGTTGAGGTTGTTTTTTTTTAAAGAGCACTCAAAGCTAAATGAAATATGCAGTTTATTATAAATTTGGAGTTTTTCATATATAATACAAGACATATTAGATCTTCTGTGCAGAGATTTGCTGGAGACAACTCAACGCATATTAGACAAAATATCAGCAATCAAATAAGAGCAAACTAAAACAATTCACGTCGCTGGTGATTGCAGCAACATTGGTGTTGCAGAAGGCAAAACCCAAAACTCCAATGAACTGAAAATATCGCCAATTTAGTGACTCTCCTCATCTAGAATTCACAGATATAATTGAATTAAGCCCAAAGCCACACACTTAAGCATAGTAAAAATTCAGCGATAATTCCTCCAAGATGAAAACGGGTAATTATATTTCAATGCAAAATATATCGTTTGAAACCTGCCTTTTCAGAGAAGGAACCTGAAATTCCACTCTTCCAACACACTCTTACACTCTACGATTCAGTGTGATCCCAAGAAACAGGCTTAGAAAATTCCTCAGGATGGGATGAAACTATACGAAGCCTTGAAGAGAGCAAATCCAGAAATTAAGTGAAATATGACGACGTGAGGAAAAATTCACACTAAAATTAGCAGGCGGTGGATCGAATTTGCCGTCGAGCCTCACAGCGGGCGCTCATAAATCAAATTACGATGCATTCTTCCTCCGGCTGCCTGCCGGATATTGATAACTTCACGTCACTGGCGTCTGAAACGTGTCACACAAAGTAACGTATATTTATTTCTTGTGCCATGAAGTAATGGCCGAATTTTTACAAATAAAATACCACCATTCTTGTGCGCAACTTTATTACCAAACGGATGACATAAAACAATTAGTAATAATCATTTAAATCGTTGAAAATCGAATGAAATCGTCAAGCTTTCCGTTGTAGACGCAAGTTACATATTTTTAAATTAAAATCCATCACAGTAGAATCAAATTCCTACCTCACGAATACATCGATACAATTTTACTACATCCTGCTTAAGTCGAAAGTTTTCGCATGTCATCCTCTCTGAATTACGAGTTTTGCGAGGACATCGTCGTCCTATTCTCGAAGTCTAATTGCGCATTTGCACCTTTTATGAGCAAATATACTTTATTGCATTACATAAGATCTCTCACCTAATGAAATTGAATAATTTCATACTAAATACTTGCTGAAGTATTTTCGGGTTGGGCAAAAGAGTGAGTAAATAGAAGGTCGAGCATCGCAAACACAATCCTAAGATCATCTGTCATATATCGTCTCAAGGAAGAGACCTCCCTTTAAGAAGTAAAGCTTCAAAGCTGATCGGTATACAGACATCGTCGAGCAATTTGTTCCAATATGGGCTGGTTTTTCGAAATGTTTGAGGACTTAAACGAGGTATTTTATCAGGCCGCCCCTTTAGGATCTTAAAACTGGCCATCAGGTACCTGGACCGTATAGTTCAAAGGCTGGCTGCTTCTTCCTGCGACTTCCAATGAGGAATTCGAGGGCAGATTAAGAAGTCACCCTTAGAGCCGCCAAGGATTTCAACAAAAATAGAGCTTACGACCTGGGCTGTCACCGGATATGCAAGGAAGGTTGACGCGGTGGGGACCATCAAAGAGATGATAAACTCATCGTTAAAGTGATCCAACATAAAAATATTGCCGGACAATATAATAAGAAAATAATTTTTGTTCCAAAATTCGCCCTACAATTTAATGGGCCAATAATTTTTAACCAATTAAATTATAATACTCGCAGTTTCAACCCTCCCCAATAACGTAAGTTCAATCGAGACAAAATTAGGAACTTTCTAACCTTTCTTAAATTGTCATTAACGAATGCCTTCATCTAAATGACCACTAACGTTTGGAAAGAAAATTTACATCCATATACAAGTTCGGCGACTGGTTATAAGCCAAACCAAACTTGCAAATTTTACATTGATCCCTAAATTATATTATCATTTACTTGCTATTAGATCATAGTTCGTAATAAATGTTTTTTTTTCTCGTAACGAACATATTAGAAATTCAAAAACCAAACCACTAGCGATTTTGAAACTTCATTGGCGCAAACGTCGACAATCTTCGTCTAAAAGCCAACTACGAGCCAGTGGTCGACAGCGCCATCTTGAATCTGCACACAAATCGGCGTCTTTACGGCGCAGTCGCATTCTTCTGGCGCGCTGGCAATTTACGGAGAAAATTCAATTAAGTTGCATGGTGGATGTTGGGAGCTGGTATTGAAACAAACCCCATGATGTGAGATGAACATTTCGAAATAATTACACTCACTAGATGACGGCTTGATTTTAAAATCTATGATGATACTAAATAATGAAGTAACAGAAAGATCTTTTTCTAAAAATTACATAAAATTTTCTTTATATTTCTAATTAAATTTTTAAATTAAATTTATGCAAAATTTTACTGACAATTAATTCTGCATGAGCAGAAAAAGAGCAATTTTCATTTGAAGATAAAAAGATAAATAAAGAAATGTAAATTAGAATCTCCATTATTTTACTTCGTCTAGAAAACTAATTACCGCTCCACACATCATCTGTGAAACTTTTAATAAAAACTTATAAACAAACAACTGATCGCGAGAAAACTCTTTGGGAACGTCTTATTTCGGGCAAACATTTACCGAAAGTCTAATATAATAAGAAGTAAACCGCGACATATTTCAACCACAGAACTTTAATACAGCTCCATGTCTCGTCTACTGAGCTTTAGTAGTGGCATGAGGTAAACAAGGAGTGGAGGCGCTGACGCGTTTTAAATGAGATTCCCCACTTAAAGTAGAAAATAAAGCGTTCCTTAGGTCACAAAAGCTTGCCAAGATGTTAGACTCGGGCACAGGAAAGAGCGTGGCCGAGGGCCGCTCACTCCCCATAAAGAAGACCGATAACTCGACTCCACGAGCGCACCAGGGAGCGCAAAGAAGAGTTTTAGGAGCGCAGTATACAACAGCGTAAGTGCAGAGCACAGAACTCCATGATATCTTCCTCCAACACGGGGTATAAAATTTCAACGAAGGCTCTTATGTTCGAAGATATGACAGTCTGTTGTATTTTGAAACATTCCCCGTACTTTTTCCGTACCTGCATAGGATAGTCGATATTAAAATAGAAATAAAATTTAATATTTTTTTGGTACAGATGTTGATGTTTACAAAAATTTGAGCAGAAATCATAGTGAATAGATTTCAGCATTTGACGCGAGAAACAAAAAGGAATTCGATGCCATGCAATTCGCTCGCTCCAAGCACAGCCGGACGAGAGAGAATCCTCCGCGCCACCAACACGAGTTTTCCATCGCAGGCAAAGTGCAGTCCTGATGATTTATTTCAGAATAATGAATGGGGTCCCACGCAAGATAAAATAAAATATAACGTTTCGAATATATTTTTGAAAAAGTTTGTTGGGAGTTACCATTAGTTAAGATAGGTACAATAGATTTTTAGATTTGACTAAATTGAAATGAAAATCCACAAAATATTGCGTTATACTAATAATAATTAACCTAACTAGGTATGAATTGTAATGCAACTGTACAAATTTTGAAGAGCATCAACACAACGTGTCATCCTCAATCCAGGCCATTGAGGTGGTCGTCCTTCTACCAATAACTTTGCTACAGTAATTGTGTAGGACTCAACAATTATGCTATCGACTCACCTTTCTAAAAAATGGATGACTTTTCCGATGCTGCAAAAGAAGAGGTCCATAACAAAATATGTGCCGTTGTATGAAAAAGCGAGTCTCAATCTGAAGATTTGGTCATAGTTTCAACGCTAACGACTATGTGCTGTATGACATTAATGACACTCAAATCAAGCATAACGAGAGGAACAAAGATTTCAATGTTCAAGTTAAAGTAAATTACATATACCTGCCTCAAATTTATAACAAATGTTTTACAACTTCAATTCAAGTATCACGAGATTATCTGTAGAATAAATAATAGATTACGTATTGTAAGTAAATTTTCAGACACAAATTCGATAAAATAAAGGGAATTTTGTCGCTCAGAAACATCCACACTGCAGGCTATAAGTAGCATAATTTGTGCTGGAAAGGTACATTTACTGTATGTGCGCCCAAATCGTCGTGAGATTGCCCAGCTCTGATCCAGCATACAAATACGTTAAGGCTGGGTAACACCAAACAAATTTGAGGGCATCACCTCGCCTCGAGACAAGAATATTCAAGTAAGATAGCTAAGGTCTGGGCAGATGTTCAGCAAACAAATTGGAAGTGACACGAGACTTGGGGGCAAAAATGGCCCGGCTGCGAGACAAGAACCTCTTTACCAAGCCTTTAGAAGGCGCATTCTTGCCCTACTTCACTCAAGACTTCGCTGATATTTCCATTAGAACTTCAGGAAGTATTTTGTAGACTTCAGGCGACGGCGAGACGGAAGAATCCGGCGAGGAAATCAGACAAAACTGATAAATAAATTCAAGAAATAGGTTGAGATCGTCAAGATAGAGCATCAATAACATAACAAGATCGATTAGATTTCTAGGTCTTGGCGATCGTGTATGTGTGGAAACGTGTCTGGACATTCACAAGCTCCAAATAACAGCATACATGCCTTCAAATCATCTGGCAAGAACATTGAAATCAAGAAATTATTAATTAACTGATTAATACTTTTAAGAATGATTGCCATAGTTTCTAAGCCTATGAACTGCGTTATATTCTGAAGCAAAGCTATGTGCAAAACCTTCACCACTGTAAAAACTCCACACATTTACTGAACCACAATCATTATAAAAACTTTTATACTTAATGATGGTATAATTGATGGTTATCAAGGAGTTCACCGTCCACAAGAAGAAAAAAAGCCTCCACACAACTGAGGTCCAAGCGAGCTCTGGCAGCGACAGCTGCTTTCATCGGCGTGAAGAATGGACTCCAGAAAATTAAACAAAAGTAAGAGGAGGGCAACCACTTTAAATGCTAAATTATAACTGGTGAGAATTAAGGAAGACACAATAGGAGATGGGTTGAATAAGTTACACCTGAAATTAGTGTTAAGTGAAGCGTCGAAATTCTTAATCACGCCCAAGAATTATATTGAATGCATCATCGAGGTTTTGATTGAAAATGCTATATGACTCTAAACTTGCTTTAAAACATGGACGAAAAACAGTAGCATTCATAAATAACTTGAGCATTCTTGAATAATTTGTGGTATTTCATGAAAAAATTGATCAAGTTAATTTTTGCAAAAAGTTCATATTGATGAAACACGGTATAATTACCATCAAATCGAACAGAATTTGAAATTCTCTTTATTTTCCCCCATCCGTATGAAAATATAGCTGCAAATCTGAGTGAGATTTGTGTTGGCTACAAGCGATAGCGTTTTAAAAGACAAATTTCCGTTTTTGGGACTTGCGTGAATTTTATGGAGGGAAGGAATCATAACATGTTTAAAATTTGGGCAAAGTTCACCGCTGATGCACAAAGTTAGAAATTTTCTTTCGGTACTTGACTGACTCTTGCCTTGAAACAGAAGCACGAAAACACGGAAAATTCAACTTGTGAGCCGTCTAGTTAAAAACATGGAATTAAGCAGTGCTGAGAGATCCAAAATTTTTTTTAAACAGTGAACTCTACAAAAATATGTATGGCTTGCATAAGGGCATAAAATAATTACAACTAGCTACGATATTAATATTTATATCCACCAACTCCTCTCACACCGAGGGTCTCTGATCTGCAGGGAAACATATTTCAGAATTTTATACTAGCAGCGCTTCGCAAGAATAAATTAACATTGCAATTATCTATAATAAATAAGTTCAAATGACGAAAGTTTTAAGTTAAATGTTTACGAGGCAATTTTATGAGTTGATGAAATTCCACGAGATTTACAAATGTATGAATTAGAGCCAACATCAGCTGAAACTGAAGAAGTGACTGAAACTATATTCGTTTCCCCACGATGCACCATAAGCGATAAATACTGCAGTGTCTCGAGCATGAAAACTCATCAGATTGGACAATTCAACGGTATTCGCAAGTGAGTGCAAACTTAAAGAATATCGAATATAAGTTAGGAGAGAAATGGTGCAATAATATTTAGTAATGGAGGGAGTCTTGCAGTTCTACACAAAGAACTGCTTCAATAAATCTCCTAATGGCGGACAACGCGAGGCCGATATAGGAACAGCGGGGCCCATGGAAAGATAAGGCAATTGTGGAGGCCCCAACTACGCTCACCAAATGGTGAATGAAAAAGGAAAATTTGTCGACAACAACGCCATCACTTTTATGAAAAATCAGTGGAAATTTTTGAGTTGTCAGTAGAGACAGGGAAGAGAATGTTGCGTAATTGTTTATAGAAAACTAAATGATTAGCTTCTTGTTGCGGTGGATGGATAATCCTTGAAATTTTAGAATCTCCTTATCCCTTAATCCCATGAATAATAATGAAGTTGATGTGTGTTATTTAAATGAAGAGTCGCTCAAATCCATTATTTACGGCAAACAGAGAACTCTCATCTGTTCTGTATTTCTTCTATACATACATTAAAGTCATAGGTAATAATTTACAGATCTCATAAAATTTTCGGTGCAATCATTCCCTCCCAGTGTTGCAGTGCCTTACCATTCTTTCACTAAGATTTAATTTTCAAGTCTTACTGCGACACGATAACTATCGTTGATCCGCGCCCCAACATCCCCTATATATTTGCGGTGCCAGGCTTCAAACACACAAACTTTGACGAATATACAAAATAATAATAGCTGCAACTACTTGTAATGAGAACATTTGCTGCCAACTGTGCACCGTCTTATGAGATGCACCGTCTTATCTTATGAGAACCGTCAGCCAACTGTGCACCGTCTTATCTTATGAGAACCGTCTGCCAACTGTGAACCGTCGATCACAGATGATGTGCACCGTATTTGCTGCGTCTGTGCACCGTCTATTACCAGCACTGCATGTGAAATCCATTAAATCCTCAATGAAACGTGCAACCTCCGCAACAAATAACTTTAACAACATATAAATCCAGCTCTTCCTGAGCGGTGATAAGAAAGCTTCATGCGAGTAATAAACTCTAAAATCAACATAATACGCAAGCACAAGCGTCACATAGTAGAAGAACAAAGGAAAAAATAAAACGCACAATCGATCGACATCTAACAAAAACATCAAATTGCACGCATTGTCAACACTCACAGCGCCATATTAATATTCATATTAACAATGTCATATCAGCAATGAACATTTTCAAGACCAATTAGAAAACGAGAGCAAATGAATGCAATCTGAACGAGGTCAATTTATGAGTCCGCACAATTTGAACAGGTATCAGCAATAAGCTTTATTACTTTCTATTGATTATTTTCATTTTAAAAAGTTTTGAACATTGTAGTTAATGAGATCGAACCCAAGTTGAAATCTTTAACATTAACTGGTGAAACGTCGGATTTTTAATAGGACACATCATTGAAGTAAGCACAATAATTACTATAGCAGTAACAGTGAGTATTACACCAAACACTAGAAATTTTCCAGTCTCATAGACACATGCTGGCGCATAAAAGAAGGCCTACAGCGCATACGACGCGCCTAGCGTGGCGACGGCCAACGTCACGTGGAGCGCAGCGGCGGAGAGCAGCACAGCCCTCCTCCGCCGGCGGCGCGGGGGCCTCTGCGGCACCCAGCTCAGCAGCACCCTGGCCATGCTTAGTACGGGGTCATGCTGCACGCTCTGTACGGGGTCACGCTGCACGCTCTGTACGGGGTCATGCTGCACGCTCTGTACGGGGTCACGCTGCACGCTCTGTACGGGGTCACGCTGCACGCTCTGTACGGGGTCACGCTGCACGCTCTGTACGGGGTCACGCNCTGCACGCTCTGTACGGGGTCACGCTGCACGCTCTGTACGGGGTCACGCTGCACGCTCTGTACGGGGTCACGCTGCACGCTCTGTACGGGGTCATGGTGCACGCTCTGTACGGGGTCATGCTGCACGCTCTGTACGGGGTCACGCTACAACTAACAAGCAAAACCATTTACGTCTAGTTTCGGAGTTACTTCTATTTTGACCACAGCTCGACAATAGCGCGGTCAGTGCTGGAAAAACTCAGACAAATGACAAAAATGGCTCGCGCGAGTCTAATATCAAACACTTTATCAAAACATTTGCTTCGCACAAAACGTACCGACGTTTATTCACATTCTTCAACGAAATACATAGATGCGTTCGGAAAATATGCAGATTCAAACGCCAATTTTTGAGAAATAAAAGAATTTAAGATAGTAAAAATATCTCTCAGAACTACAAACACGCGGACTGTTCAAACTTTTCTTTCGTCAGCATCTGAAGTAAAGAATTTCATACCAGTTAAGAAAGCCAGGACGGGGACTTCTGAAGCAAAAATGCACAAGGAGGCAAGAGTTCTCGATGGAAGTTTTCCGGATGCTAGAGCAAGTTTTAATTAATCATGAGGGATGAGCACCACCTGGATGCATAGCATGGGAGCAAGACTCGACGAAGAGACGAGCTCGACCGCGCGACCTGTGATCTAAGGTAAATTTCGGCCCTCACTTGCCCAAACATTACGAGAGATAAAAGCCACCAAGCCGTGGGCTACAGGGCAGAATTTTTAATCAGAAGTTTAAAGTCGCTTCAATTAGCGAACAAAACTGAACATATAAGGAATATGTATGCAATTTAAATTTAACAATAACCTTTTGTAAGTGTAAGATGTTTTGGGCGAACAAAATTTGGCGAATAATTAAATTTTATAGTCAACGAGTTGAAGCTAAGCACATGACACCCAATAGGCTTTATTAAAGCACCGGGATGAAGCGCAGGGATAAAGAAGATTTCTACCGATGACATTTATAGATAGTTTTTAATCCGGAGCGCAATGAGGTGCGAACGTGCCAGGACCGCTGCGAGTCTCCTCTTGTCCGCCAGTGGCAGAAAAGGGGCGCATAAATTGTCTTGTCTTATGAGATTGTCTCTTCTTAATGAGATTTGAAAGCTTCAACTGGCAGCGTCATTACGAAGGTCATGGAGCAGCAACGGATCATCAACATATGCAGGAAAAAAAATTTTCTTCGGGCCCGAAGTTTATTTGAAGTTAGTGACTGCAATGATTCAGCGAGAGACGAATCAGCATCAAAAACTAACAAAAATACAGAATTAAACTGCACTATTCAATTCCAATCTTCCAAACAACAGTGCTAAAGAAGAATGATTCCCGAGTTAGAGGGTTCATATTTTGCGAATGAATGTTTTTACAGCACTATACTATCTTCAAGGCTACGACAAAGCTAACAGAGCCAACGATCTTGGGTGTGGCCGAAGACTAAAATAAAATGTAGTGCAATATCTATACGATATCCAAGCGTATAAGAATACCAAATAAAGAAGTGCTCTAGGACCAGGGGTAAACGCTCTTTCTGATGCAATCATTTGGTTGTTGAAATGCTTAATGCATGCCGCTGCTCGCCAGGCAGGTGACGCGATTAATTCTTGAAATTTGTTAAAACCAATAAACAATGATTAAACTAAACGAAAACTCCGAATTATCTTACAAGAAACTTCTTTTGGTCACACTCACCAATATGTGGAATAGACTACCTCCATTTCATGTTTGCCCGGAGTAGAGGGCAGAATTTCGTCTATTCTGTTCTTGTGACTAATTCTGTTCTTTCGTTCTTGTTCCTGAATGCGTTTATACTCGGAACATGAAATGCAGGTAGTCTATTCCACATATTGGTGAGTGTGACTAAAAGCGAGTTTCTTGTAAGATAATTCGGAGTTTTCGTTTAGTTTAATCATTGTTTATTGGTTTTAACACCAGTAGCTATTAAAATTCAGCGTCATCTTTGAAAAGAACTGGTCACGGTACCAGTTTTTAAATAATGTGTGAACAAGTCACGAAAAGTACATGAATCGGCGACATTCAGCGTCGATACTAATATTATATTAATAATCGCTGTACTTGAATAAACCAAATAATATATTATAGACATTCCAGCCATCAAATAGCTCCAAATTAAAAATTGTTATATATCAAATTTTAATTCATTCATCATAACAGAACATTGTCTCCGCAGTGTTGTAACCTATAATCATTATTCTCAATTACATCTTACAGGAACCTTAACCAAATTAGAGGAACCCTAATCAAAGTAACATTAAACTCCGTAGCAACTAAATGGGACTAAGCTCCGTGGCAATTAAAAAATTGTAAAAATATACCCCAACACAAGGACAAGCACAATGAATAGAAAATATTCAGAAAGTTTACGACTAGCTTATTTCTAGTTTTTTGCGAAAATTCATCAATCATCAATTTTTAAGTTAGCTGCGCCTCCGTTATCAGTTTATCACCTACAAAAGCAACTCGCAATAAGCTCCGACTGGAAAGCTAAAAACGAACTGAGCATCAAGTATGGTAAGTTGACAGATGACAATGTCCCAAATTAACATTTAAGAACGTTACCCAAAGATATTTTCTTTCAAATTCTCAAAGAAAACTCATCAAGCTTTAGAGTAGTAACTACAATTTTTCGAGCTACCCACTAAAAAATTGCCGGTAGTCGCGGTAGATGGACTAAGACTAAGCCGTGAAAAAAAACTCCAGCAAGAAATGAAGGGTTGTAGTTATAAATGATACCTGTAGAGTATACAGACGTATTTAAAAAGCCCGCATGAGATTATCACGTCTCCAAATTGAGAAAGCAGTTATGACATTTAAGTCTTACTACAGAGGCCGATCGCCGACGGAACTCAGGGCGGTCCCGCCACCAAGCCTAGAGTGAGACTATGACAGTAACAGAAACACCAATTGATCATCACAGGGGTCAAAATCATCTTACGGAAAGTACCCACGAATTTTGTTTTATTTCCTAAACTATAAATTCAAAAATCAGCATTATGCAGAAAAAAAGCAGCATATCATATTTTAACCGATGTCATGCACAGATTGGAGCTCTAGAATTCCACTAACCATGTTGAGATACTGATATAGTGAAACATACAACACTGAAACAAATCACAACAAGCCAATTTAAACAGTCATATTATTGGTGATACTCACGTCATCCTGGAGCAGGGTTGGAGGACATAAGGTTGTCGGGCTGCTGGGGAGTGAGTCGCCAGCCGCTTCCTCGCTGCAGCCGTTCTGAACCGAACACTCGTGATCGCCGCCGTCTGCAAATACGAAGAAAAGAAGAGGTGTAATAATCGCAATTAATTATTAAGTCGTCATTAAAACAAATGTTTCCAGTTATTCGAAATATATTCCGACCTAAGTCCAAAATTATTCGAGCAATATAAGAGTGAACGACCCCGCAGGTAAAATTTTTTGGACTACCAGCAAAAAAATTCTAGATATCGTGCACGGAAAACTGATTTTTCCAATTCTTTCTTTAAAAAATAAATAAGGGAAGATTAATTTCGGAAAGGAGCGATTATTTCAGTGTTTTAAACATGTAGAAATATCGCTGGACCTTCCAAATTCCAGGAAACTTGAAAAATAGCGATAGTTGGCAGCATTTCTAAAATTTCGCAGCAAAGTTTCTTTCGATTCCTAGCGAAAAAACTGTGACGAAATAATTTTCGATTCAAGCTTGTTGATTCATAGCACAGGAAAATTCTATACAGTAGCATGTGCTAGTATAAATTAAATTTGTTCAGTGTTTCTGTTATCAGACTTTTCAGTAACCATTCCATTGATGGCGCATAAAAATTGCCTAGCGACTGTATTTGAGATGCCGCGGTTCGCTCTAAGCGGTGAAGCATGACGGTTTCTTTCCCACCATTGAGCGTAAGTGATGGTCTTTTCCAAACCTCAGCAGAACCTTCACTGAAGTCCCAAAATATCCCTATAGTAATTGAAAATGACAACTATCGAGTAACCTGTGGCTGTTATACTGTATTCAACAAAAAATTTTAATATCTTTCATCGGGAGTACCAGTAAGAGTTGAACCAGAAGCATACGGCAAACATGGTTCTCCTACATAAGGAAAAAAGGACAGGTGAGGGTGCAAAACCATTTCACGGGTCGAACTCATTCTAAGAATTTGAAAAAGATAGCGAGAAATTTACTATTTGAACATTCGTAGTCGCCCGAATTTAAACGCATTGATGTGATAATGGTCGCATCGGCAAGATCGAGCGAGAAGGCAAATACTGGCGTTTTCCCGCTACGTGTACAGCGTATGCCTTAATGACGCATCACAGCTCTTTAGTTTTATTAAAGCGAGAAAGACGCTCGACGTTCTTACATTTAATGCTGCACTCTCTGAAGCTATGAATCGGAAGACGAGACGTCATTTGATTGCTTTTTTTACTCGTGATGCTTTTTATTTAACATAAAAGTCTGTAAACAAAATTCTCGACTTTGATTTCCGACGGGCCTTTTCTCGCAACCGTTGAATTAGTAAAACTTAAACAAATCTTACAATTTACGATAGCACAGGTAAAAAACTTACAAATTAATGTTTTATGAAGTTTTTAAATTAAGAACATCCGATATTGCTTAGTGCATGTTATTCTAGAACTACACTAGATGCGGTTTTTCAAGGAAATACATCTTGAGCCTCAATTTTCTGCCGATCGCTCTAAGTCAAGTCTGAGAAATTTCGCAGCGCGTATCGGAGGATGTAAAGCGGCGAGGACGTCGCTCGTCAGAGCCATTTGGACCATGGCTGTCAGGCGCATAACAAGGCGAACACGAGAAGAGATTTTATGCCCTGGGAAACTTGTTCATTATATTTCAGATGGGATTTCCTTACTAAAAATCGTGGTCAAGATAACATTGGCCAATCTCCAGTCGTCCAAGGGTCAGTCAGAGAGGAATATTTTGTTAGGTTTGTGCTGGTAGACAGTGATACTGGATTCATTGCTATCTAAATAAAGGGAAACTCTCTCACTGTTGATTAGTACGAAAATCCCAAAAATTGTTCTGCATCGTGCAACTCGCGTAGGTGTGCATTTCCAATATTTTCGCAAGAATTTTCTGGGCAGCATTCTGACAGATATTCAAGGAGCGAGTCCGTGATCAAATTAAGCTTGTGTTCACATACATTAACTATAGTGGAATACTTTGCTTGTGTCTGTTTTTAAATCGAAACAAGGTAAAATGCACAGCAAAATTTTATTAGAATGGCTTAAAATGGATTGTGCCAATAAACTAATTAAAGGAAATAAACATTCCGTGATACTGAAACGATGTGTTATTGGTCATTTTGGGCTAATTCACCAACTAAGGCGCGAGGAGATAAGATGATAATAAAATCAACGATTCGAACTCAAACAAGATATACGTATCAAGTCTAAGTGGCGAAGAAACTAACAACATCGAGAATGACAAGAGGCTATTTGGTTAATACGAAATAGTCTTGTATGGGTCGCTTCGTCACCATGCAAAATTTATGCGCTTGCGCTCTAACGTTATGAGTCGAAGTGCAAGTCCGCAGTGAAAATCGCAATGGCGCTTTGCCGAGGCCGAGGCCAGTCAAATGGCTCTGTCTTGGATCCCAAGCACGCAAATTAAAAATAGAGTGACAAGCCGGATATTGTGTGAGGCACGATAGACAAATGCTCACGTATGTTGTGACCTTGGCCTTGGCTTATTGGGTAAAATAGAATCGATGTTCTAGCAATAAAAACGGACTTAACGTGGTACGTTTTATCCATCAACATCGCTGACGCAATGTGAAGCATTAGAGAAAAGCTTCTCATAACACTTCTGGGTGGTTGGTGGCTCAGCTTCCACCGTTTTAATTATTACAGATAAGGGCAGCATGCGATCGGTAAGATGCGGTAAGAATTCGCGACGTGTAACTTGAATTTCACTTTACCCGACTTCAAACTGATAACGAAAAGAGTTTTGGCTGACCGCACCTTGGACCTTTTCACGTGGATCTGGAGGCTACATGTCTAGACACATGCAATACGCGTCATGCTGTTTTTTTCCTAAAATCCCACATAGATAACTAATTGAATACTTTGGCTAGTCAGTCTTTATGCTTCATTAATAACACTCCCATCAAATATATTAATTAACATTGTACATCTATGAAATACACAGCCTTGTAATAGACCAGTTCCCTTCGTCATCCGGGTTTTAACACTTGCAGCGAAATTACTTCCTGTTTCACAACCAAACAATGGAAAGTTTCTGTCCGATTTGGACACCAGTATCCATAAAACTGGGGCCTCGTTCCAAAGCACGCTGCATGGCTTCAGGTCAATTGAAATCGACATCTAAATGGGATCGATGCATTTTTTCATTTGCTTCGCAAGCGTTAATAGATGCGAGTAGAATAACGATTATTTGACCATGGTTGGTTTATTTTATCATAGACATTGTTTCTAAAGCACAGACTTCAAAAGTAACTTAAATAAATCGTTTGATGAAAAATAAACAAAATTGCCATTCATACCTCACCAAATTTTCTAAAGAGATTACTTTAGGTTACATTTACCTAGCGTATTTTGATTCGTCATATCATTGTGGAATAGCAATAACACGGCGCTTCCAGACTTGAACCTTCCAAACATTCGCATTTTTTTTCTTCACATTTTTAAGATCAAGAATGCAAGTCTTTTTCCCTCCTGACACTTAGATAATCTGTTTTTCTTTCGCCGTACGGGAGAGCAAAATCAAGTGTGATCAAAACCGTGCTTCTGTTAGGTGCAGCAACCTATCTTCTCCTGTGCGTCTCTCGAAGCATTGCTTGCCGAACAAATGCGATGTCGACGCCGAGCTCACAAACAATATCTGCCTGGATTATATGCGCGCTGTTCACTGCATTCAAGTGAAATATTTTAGCAGAACAGTCGGGCACCTTGATAACAAAACGCTAGCGCTTCACACTTATTGATGCCTACATACTGATGCCCTCACGCGCCTACAGACTGATGCCCTCACGCGCCTACAGACTGATGCAGACCTGTCTCTTATACACATCTAGATGTGTATAAGAGACAGTGGCTGGCCTGTGGCTTGAGGTAATCTACGGCACGCATGGCTGGCCTGTGGCTTGAGGTAATCTACGGCACGCATGGCTGGCCTGTGGCTTGTGGTAATCTACGGCACGCATGGCTGGCCTGCGGCTTATGGTTAATATACGGCCAACAAGGTGACCGAACGTTTCAAGTAATATCTTGAAGGTTGAATAACTCGTAATGAAACATTGTAAGGGTGATGACAATGGTCTGGAAGGCTGAATAGTGAATACATGGCCAGGTTTTTTACTACAACGGCAATATTTTCACCAGCTAATTTACGTAGCTCAATAAAATCAATACCAAGCGACGTGACCGATCGTAATATATAGAATACATTACAACCTATCACGAGACTCATGAGCGCCCTTGTTGTCAATGAAGGAAGAGATAAGCAACAAGAAGAGTTTCTCGACAAACTGCGAGAAAACTTTAGAAAACTTAACAACTGAGAGAACGTTACCATTATATCGAAATCATAATTTAATCAAGTTTTCCGGGAAGCTCGAATAAAACGCAACAAGAGAGCCAGTTGTCAAACATACACGCAGGAATTGCACTGTGACGAACGCGGTTACTAATTAATTTCAAGTCATGCGCGACGGCAGAATATCAGCTATAAACCATGGCCGTTAAAAAATAAGAGCTCTATAAGCCCTCGCGATTAAAAATAACATGTCAAAATGACGTCTGCAACAAAGCAGCAGATCTAGCCACAGCGGCTGAAAGTAAAAGGTTTAGATAAGGCCTGCAAAATTTATTTGGTAAACTAAAACTCATTCGAATCAATACTTGAGTGTTTGCCGGCATTGAATGAACGTATATCTTTAACGGAAATTTTAATATTGGATAAGTGTGTGCACGGACGTAGCGACGCCATAGCCTGTCCATTCATGACTTTTTTCCGGCAGTTAAAATACGTTATTATTGCCCTGAAACAGCTGCAGGATTAATGGAGTTACCCACTATTAAAAATTACAGAGAAATTCAAACTCAGCAAGTGTATATATATGATATATATAAAAGAGTTGAAATAATAGCATAAAACCTCTGCGTAAGTAAAATAAATATTTTCATTTTCTACAACGCCAAATGCTAATTTTCATTCATCGTTTGTCATTTCACAGTGGCCTTTCCAATAGGCACTAAATCATGCGCTAGACTTTTGTCTAGAAGGTTCGAGGTGGACCCATTTTTATGAGCCACCTTCATTGTACCCTCGAGCATGTATAGATCCTAATTACAGTCTATGGTTCAATGTACGATCATGAAAAACGGAATACAACACAGGAAATTCCAGAGAGAATCTTTCTCTCAGGTCCTTAATTTATTCTGTGATTTTCGGGCATAACCAAAGACTACTGAGAATGAAGTCGTTTTTATTTTCGTATTTTGAAAACGAGAAGTAAGGTCGGGTCGGCCACTTAAATACGGGGTACGGGGCATGCAAAACTGCAAGACTACATTGCATGCAAGACTACAGGGCATCCAAGACTACAAGGCATGCAAGACTGCAAGACTTCAGGGCATGCAATACTGCAAGAATACATTGAATGCAAGACTACAGGGCATGCAAGACTGCAAGACTGCAGGGCATGCAAGACTGCAAGACTAAAGAGAATGCAAGACTGCAAGAATATTTTGCATGCAAGACTTTCCGGCGCAATTTGACGCCACTTGGAGATTGTGACTCAATTAAGACTTGTCGCATTAAGCTAACAAATGAAGCGTTGCGCACGTCACACAACTAACATCAGTTCGAAGAAAGAGGGTGGCCAATTCATTAAAATGAGCATCGGAAGAGGTAAGCTAGAATGTTAAATGACTGGCCACAATGGCTGCAAATTAACCTGTCAATCCATGCAACTAATTTTTTATTTACTTATTTATTTCTTTTTGGTTACGTATAATAAAAAAAATTTAAAGTAAAACAATTTCTCAAAGTCATCTGAGAACTTTTCATGAAAGGAATAATTACGAGAATTGTCCATGAATGAAATCACTATAAAAAATTATTATTCATATTTGAGAGGCGCGGCGTAAATAAACATGCTGTGCCAGACTAGATATAATCTATTCACCCACATTGGCACACCTCTGAATATATGTGTACTGCCACCTACGAGGAATATATTGTAGCGTAAAATTAGATCAAAAGTTCGTTCGTGTAATTTCAAATGCCCACGATCCCAGCACCTAACTTTCAAGTCTAGAAGTTGGCAGGAATAAAATAAAATCACCATCAATATTCGATTTCATACGCATACATAAGAAACCAAGTCGATTCGCCATACGAAATTTGCTCTTTCATCGAACTAAATACAAACTCCGGAAAAGAAAAACAAATAACTTTGCCATTTGAGGGCATGAATACGAAGCTTGCTACGTTGAAACAACTGGCAATTGCAGAGAGAACAGCTTAAACTTGCCGGACGCAATGATAGCTCCAAACTTCTGTGAGAGCAGAAGCAAACCTGACAATCATGTCGCTATTTTTGGGAGCCATACACTTAGCCTTAACGAAGCGCTTCCACTAGCAGAACGTTATCGAATTATGTGAAATAACTCCTGGTACACATTGAATTGAAAAACGAAAGTTCTCGCACGAAAAAATAGATTCGTTCTTATGCGTGCACGGGAATATAATTTAGACCCGACAATAACAAACGGCAATTCGTTCAGAGTAGCAACAAATAACGAGGTTCGAAACATGCAATACAACATGGATGGGCAGAAGCTTCAGCAAAAGTTTGCGTTTATGATAGGAACCAATAAAAATATGAAGCAGCTTATTGACTGAGCTAAACCAAAAATAGAAAATATATTTCACCTCCGGTCCTGATTCGAAGAACTGATGCGATTGTTATAAGGCGTTTGCCACTCCAACGGAACTAAGACGCCGGTTTCGTCTAGTCAAGAGGTGAGATTAATGTCATCAGAAGAGAGGCAATAAAATAGCAGGTAAAACTAACGGTGATATTGAACGCAATTTCACAGGCCATTAGATTCTCGAGTCAACCCCATCAAAATTTGTAATGAAAGGCCAGCGCAAACGTTCCGAAGACTCCCACTAAACTTTAATAAAGTCTACGGAAAACTAAACCCATATTTGATTTACTCATCTGTTTCCTTATATCCTCTGTTACAAGTAAAATGAAATGAATAAAATTCAAATAACTCATGGAACAAATTAAAGAATTCTAATCCCTGGTAATCCCATAAATTATCGTCATTCCTCTGGGTTTTGCACGAATTTACTAATAATACCAACATATACCCCCAAGAAAAGGAACGAGCTCTGCAAGATCAGCAGAGACAAGGAGCACTGATAATAATGCCTCATTTGCTTGCAGAGAAGAGGGTCCTGCACCCATAAACGTCCCCTCCTGGCCACCCTGTCCCAATTAGTCAAGGCAGGGTCCCGACTGTGAGGGCCAGTCAAGGCAGGGTCCAGACTATGAGGGCTAGTCAAGGCAGGGTCCCGACTGTGGGGGCTAGTCAAGGCAGGGTCCCGCCTGTAGGGGCTAGTCAAGGCAGGGTCCAGACAGTGAGGGCTAGTCAAGGCAGGGTCCCGGCTGTGGGGGCTAGTCAAGGCAGGGTCCAGACAGTGAGGGCTAGTCAAGGCAGGGTCCCGCCTGTGGGGCTAGTCAAGGCAGGGTCCCGACTGTGAGGGCTAGTCAAGGCAGGGTCCCGACTGTG
>NW_025945223.1:0-241 GCF_000764305.2 Hyalella azteca | reverse complement strand
GAAAATGCATTGACGTGGCACAATAATGAAATTGGCGAGGAAATGCCTTGCCCATCTCGACATGAACTGCAGCCAGTTACTGGTTGAAAATCTGGTATTGGTTAATATGACTTTCAGAGTTTTGTTCCAGATAATCACTAATTTAGTGGTCATCAACCATCCTTTTGATGCTTTTGAAGCATGACAGTCTTGGCAGGATCCTCCCCATCACATGACTAATTGTAAATGTGACTTCTGTACA
>NW_025945222.1:0-297 GCF_000764305.2 Hyalella azteca | reverse complement strand
CAAAATATACGCTAATTACATGAAATATATGAACCAAGATAAAGCAATAATTAAACAGGATAATCAATAATTCACGAAAACAAACTATAAATCGAACGAACCGAATAGCTTGGTTCCCCTGGTAGTGCAGGCATCTTAGCTTATCCGACATAAATTAGATATTAATAATTGGGTTAATTAATTGAATAATAAAGTGTACAATTTATTAAATAATTAATGAAATAATCAGTGTATTAGCTCATCCGAGGTTATTTAGTTGTTAATAATTATGTTAAATAATTAAATAATTTTTTGAAT
>NW_025945221.1:0-568 GCF_000764305.2 Hyalella azteca | reverse complement strand
TTTTTTATTCTTATTCTTCAGCTTTTATTCTTAAATATCATAACGAATATCGGCAAAAGGTGACTATATTTTTTATTATTCTTAAATATCATAACGAATACCGACAAAAGGTAACTATGATTTTTATTATTATTAAATATCATAACGAATATCGACAGAAGGTGACTATATTTTTTATTATCCTTAAATATCATAACGAATATCGGCAGAAGGTGACTATATTTTTTATTATTCTTAAATATCATAACGAATACAGACAGAAGGTGACTATAATTTTTATTATCCTTAAATATCATAACGAATATCGGCAAAAGGTGACTATATTTTTTATTTACCTCTCAGTTATGACAATTATTCTTCAGCTAAAATTTTTTTATTCTTATTCTTCAGCTTTTATTCTTAAATATCATAACGAATACCGGCAGAAGGTGACTATAATTTTTATTATTCTTAAATATCATAACGAATATCGACAAAAGGTGACTATATTTTTTATTATTCTTAAATATCATAACGAATATCGGCAAAAGGTGACTATATTTTTTATTATTCTTAAATATCATAACGA
>NW_025945220.1:0-1200 GCF_000764305.2 Hyalella azteca | reverse complement strand
GAATAAATTTACAGGGACTTGCATGCCCAGGACGCGACTCTCGCAGCTCTTCATCCAATATTAAGTATAGGTTATTTGTACTTATAATATTATGCAGCAATTTGGAGCAATGAATATTGATAACTTTGTGAATTATATGTAGCGACTTGAACGATTAAAAAAATAACGATATTTACACTGTATAATTAAGTGTTTGCACTGAAATTTGTTTGTTTGCTTTACCGTGCTTGCACTGAAATTCTCAAGATGTTTGTTTGCATTGCCGGGGCCATTGTATGGGCCACCGTCAGTGGCCCCAGACATTTACATGTGAACGAATGGTAAAATCGGTATCGCCATTAAATTAAATTGAAATAAAACCTGCCCGCCATTAAATTAAATAAAATCGGTATCGCCATTGAATTTAATTATAGTCTGTATCGCCATTAAATTAAATTAAATTCGGAATTACCATAAAAATAAAATTAAAATCGGTACACCCATTAACTAAAATTAAAATCGATATCGCCATTAATTTAATTACGATCGGTAAGGCCAATAAATTAGATCAAAATCGGTATTGCCATTAAATTAAATTAAAATCGGGATCGGCATTAAATTAAATTAAAATTGGTATCGCCATTAAATTAAATTAAAATTGGTATCGCCATTAAATGAAATTAAAGTCGGTATCGCCAATAAATTAAATTAAAATCGGTATCGCCATTAACTTAAACACTGGCGGTTAAGCCGCCACATATTAAACCGCCAGAGTTCCAAGTCAATATGACCTATGAAAACTCAATACAATTGCGTTAGTCGAGTTGACTACCATAAAAAATCTATTATTTTATAATATGTATTTTATTAATTATTATAACTGTATTTATATTTTCATGTTTAGCAGTATGACTTGAATTGCAACATGAAATATAACTCACTATCATGAACTTTTAGTTTACGCGGACTCTCTAAACTATATTCATTTCTTAACATATATGACATCATTTTTTTCTTGATAAGGAACATGCAATGTTTGGAGAAACAAGAATGAACAACATGCGATGTTTAGCAGAACAAGAAGGAACAACATGCGATGTTTAGAAGAAAACATTTAAAAACATGGAAAAGATCGACGACCTAAACCTATCAGAAATTTTGTCACCTTAACCCATAACACGGCGAGGTCTGAACTGTGCTATTACCTTAACCCATAACACG